>NW_018108288.1:24669-60770 GCF_000183805.2 Loa loa | reverse complement strand
ATTTGCGAAAAAAAAGAAAATACTTGATTATTTCCACTTTAATTTTACGAGTAAAATCTTTGTAGGTTTTTTGTAATGGAGGTCAATATGGTGAAGTACAGTTCTGGGGCGAACATTTGCATTTGCTAGAAAAATTTATTGCGCTATCAGGTAATTTTTTACCAGTTGAAGTATATGTGAATTCTCTTTTCTCTTTTTCATTCTCTAAGTTTATCGATTACGAAGTTCCAGAGTAACTCTGTTTTTTTAGATGAGAGTAAGCAATTATTAATTCGATTGTTTCTTCGCAAGAGAAAGTGGTTAATAGCAGACAAACTCTCGTGAGTTAATTTACTTTTCCATATTTTGTTGCTTTTTCGATTTGTCCCACACTTTTCATAACTAAAGGAAAGTAAGTATAAAAACTATTTATTTTTAGATACACCAGTATTTCTTCGTCACTGAATCCATTATTTAATGAATTATTGGAAGCTGAACTCGTTGATTCAAGTTAGTAAATTTCAATGTTTGAAAGTAGTTTGATCGTTTTTCGTCGAAAAGTTTTTTTTTAGTTTCATCCTATACCTCTTGAAGCATCCATAACTTTTGTCGAAAAACATATCTGTGAGAATATTGAGATTACAAGAGTGTTTTTCATTCAGTATTTCTCATCTCTCGATTGCTATTGCACCGCAAAGATATTATATTATTCAAAACCATGTTTCAGGTCATTCATCATTGCTTGAAATTGAAGAAGCCGTACATCTCTTACATGTTTCATCGTTAAAATCTGTTGCAAAACATTTCAAATTAGATTTCAACAAAGGCAAAATTGAAATTTGTCGTTCCCTGTTGAAATTTGCTACACAAAAAAATGTTTTCGGAATCACTATGGAGAAGCGAGTACTGCATAAGTAGGTGACCTTAAAATTGGATCTTGATTCGACTGTAGTTCCTGCAATGAAATTACTTGAGTGGGAAAGCATAGATAAGGAAGGATTGATACATTTAGCAGGGAATTAACAAGTATTAAGGTTTATTAAAATTTTTCAATTGCTCGACATTTGGTTATTGCTATTTTTTCGATCCTTTTTTACGACCTTGGAATTTATCAGTTTTTAAATTTTTTGTTTTGGTTAAAAGTCAAAAAGTTATAGAATTAAAGAAGAACTCGGTCCATGTTTTCGCATACGCAAAGAGATCGTGAACATTTTCTGTGCGATTTTTACAATTTACTCACCGATGGATATGAATTCCGCGTTACTTTTTGATCAGCCTTCTATTAATTTGCCCTCGCAATTACTGTAAGTTTGATTTTCTCTATTATTTAAAGAATTAAAGAATGTCTTCTTGTTACTGAGTCATTTCCAAGTGCATGACCAAGCTTTATAATCAGCACTGTTATTATTTTGATTTTCAGGTTCGTTTTGCTGCAACTTGATACAGATAAACTTCGTTTTCCTGCTCCTTATAATCCTTGCCTGATAAATATTTATACGGACGCCGAAAAACTTTTCAGGTAGTACAGGATATTTATTTATTCTGCTTAATGAAAATTTTCAATTCTGGGCGATAATTTTAAATTTGAAAGCAATTTATGTTTCAGGTATATCAAAGCAAAAGGATTGGAAACTAAAGTGGCTGATCTGACGCAACGTGGAAGGTGGACTGAAATAATTGAATGCGCTAAGAAAGCCCGCATCGAATTTCAAGATGCATATGCAGTACGACGGTAAACAGTATTCGCAAATAGTTTATTTATTCATTTACTGTAGTAGTAGGTCATTGGAACTTTTTATTATTCTGCTGGTGAAGTGATATGTGCATTCAGCAATGGTTTTAAAAGCTGCGAATAAGCATGATCTTTCAAAGAGATTCATAATGCCAGCTGTCAGATCATTTAATTCATTTGGCACATACGAGTTAGTCAATTCATTTTTAACTAATTAAAAGATTGATTATTAATATATTTATATTCTGCGAAACCTACAAAATTACATCCGTCCTGTTAATTTGAAAATTAGGTTGTCAAATAACTGAGATCTTTCTCGTGCCTATTACAGACAATTCTATGAGTCTTTGGTTGGTGATCTTCGACGATTCACTGATCTTCATGTATATGCGAGGTTTATCTTTCATTCCTTTTAGTGGGGTTTTACACATTCATTTGCAATTATTTTTCTGTTGAAAAATCTGCAATCTATTATTTTGTTAACATTTCTTGCTTTTGCAAATTATAGTTCATATCATTTTTTGTTCATTTCTTCCTGCCATCCAGGTGTATATCTCATGGTGTTGAAGCATTGGAAAGGATCAGAGATTATGCGGAAGCTGTTGCGTGGTTGGAATATATGTTGCATGCCATAGGTACGTTAATATCACTGTTTCGTTTCGTTCAAGTATTATTAGTTCAAATTTATTTTTGATCTTTTAACTTCTGCATACTTCATTTCTTCAGTAATCGACTGCCTATGTGCTGTCTAGTATTTCAAATTGCGAGAAAAAAAGAGAAAATCTGCCACTATTTTAACATCAAGCCTATTTCTTCCTGTATTATTGTTCTCAGAGAACGCTTAGATCAGGGATACATTTAACCTAACCATAGTTATGAATAGGGGTTTTCATAAATATAACGGCGATATTTTGAAAATCCAGGTTTAGCTGACAATAGGTGTTTTTTTTTAGTTTTCTCATATTTTCCAATTTTTCTTTTTTTGTTTTTAGATGGACTGCAATAAATCATTTTTTACCTGAATGCAAGAGATGGACTGCAAGAAATCATTTTTTTTTTACCTGAATTTTCCTACACAACGACAATCTTTTTTGTTTTTTTAGAATTTAAACTTATTCTTGCTAATGCTCGAGGTGGATGGTGGGATCGACTAGCACTAAATTTAGACGCACATCTGAAAGATAAGGATAGAGCAATGAAAGCTGTTATTGCTGGTCTGGAGGATCCTGTTTTAGGTGACAAAGATCGTTTGTCGCTGCAAGTTTGTTCATTTTTCTGAGGCTCACATTTCGATTTATTGCCCATACAGTTATTAAGTATCTCGCGTTTCTTGCCTTCTTTAAATTTGCGGTTTTTGTCGGCTGTTTTATTGGTTTTAGAAAACTTTCGGAAGACTAGGTTTGTTTTTATTGCAGGATAGAGGCCGTAAACTTTGTTCAGGATGGAAAGGACCTTTGGAAGAAATGGATCCCGAAAAGATCAGTATAAAAGGCTCTGTATTGGGTAAAAATCTTGGCGAAGCACGAATTAACAGATTCCTTATTGAGAAGTCTGTTTCTATTTTCGTTTTAAATTAGTTGAAAGTTTAATGTTCCATTAATTTTTGAAGCTCATATTTGCATATATTTGAGTCCTGTTGCAGAAATGGAATATCATGCGAATGCAGCGTTGAAGAGGTGGCGTTGGATCATTATTTGAGAAAAGAAAGTTTTAAAGAAGGTTTGCGGTTATTTCTGTTAATTTATATAACAGTAAGTCTGTACTATGCAATGGTATGTACGTTAAAAATTAGGTAACAACTAAGCGTAATAGTTGTATATACACCTAAACATTTCAAAATTATACGGAAGATGAAATTAGTCCATTTCATTAGAAGGACGACTTCAGACGTAACTAACTCAAATGTAGTTCATAGCGTTGTTAGTGAAGAGTGAATGGAAATGAGCTTAAATATGGAAAGAATCGGTTAACTATAAGCTCATGGACAAATAAATAGGTGGCTTTCGTTTTATTTGCCATTTCTAACGTATCTTTATGAATTGATGTCACTGTCGTATCGTGTTTTATGTAGGAGTGCACGCAGAAGGTGCACTTTGGCACACTATATTTGGACTTTTATTTTATGACGTTATTTTCGATCCAGCTGTTGAAAATGTATGGTTCAGCGAAACACAGGTATATGGAATTTTTTTCAATGTTGTCTCGATTTTTTGTTCTATATTTCGAACTACTTTCAGTTTTAATCGGGAATTGCTGAAGCTTGGGATACCTCTTACTGGAATTCGTACGCTGTAGCAGAAAAATGTTTTTTACTGCAGCAAAGCTAAATGCTTGACAAGCAAAAAGCTACCATTAACAAAATTGGAGACCCCTATATTCATTGAACGACAAAATTCAACTTAGAAAATAAGAATTATGTATAAAAATTTTGCCACTGTTCAACTTACTCGTAGATGAATCCAGCAGACTTGAACAGCCGAACCTTCTACACCAGTCGTCAGGATCTTTTCGAGTTACGTTTCAAAGAAATCGAAGAAGCAGATTTTGATGATTTACTGTTGGAAATGGAGAGAACATACAATAATTATTATGGGGTAACCAATTCAGAGATAACATGGAATTGTTTCATTGATTTTGAACAAGTCAAAGTTAGTCATTTTTGTCTTTTAATTAGTCATGTCCTGTTTGAGGGACTTTCATGATTTATTCTTCCGCTGTTTAATTTAGTCGATTTGAATTGAAATTTAAACGAATGTCCTAAACATTCACAAAAAGTTTCTTGCTGATATTAAAGTGATGCGGTTCTTTCTCCAAGTCGTATCTATTTGTATTTTGTAATGTAGAGAATAAAAAAGGCTGCGCACATAGTAAGTCATGCTAGAATAGAATTAAGATCAATACCTTGAACTCTATTGCTTTTTATCTAACAATAGTTGGCACCTTTAAGAGAAGATGATGACGCATATTTTTTAGCGCTTTATGATCTGTTGTCCGATAGCTGCCGTTTGCGCAATCTTTCGTCGTCTCATTACTGATTATCGAAATTGTCGAAGTGGATTTCCTGATTTAACTGTTTGGAATGATGAAAAGAAACTTCTGGCAGTATGTGTACTGTTAATTTTGAAAATTTCATCACAACTACAATTTTTTTTCAAAAAACGGAATTTATTAATCAAATATCCTCGTGTTTACACTTTTGAAATATACTCATTTGAAATAAACTCATTTCTTTTACTGCAATATATTAAATATGAGAAAGGAAGTATTCTAGGTCTTATTTCCCTTTTCAGAATTTCAAAACTTATTACAGGTAGTAGAAGTGAAAGGTCCTGGTGATAAGTTATCGACCAAGCAACGTTTATGGTTGAATTTTTTTCAAAATCAAAATATAACCGCTCATGTTTGTCACGTTTCTGGTAAAGATCATCTGTCGTTTTGTACCTTAAAATTTCTAAATTTTGGAGGATTCATTGTTGTTAGTTGAGGAAATTATTGTTGTTAGTTGAGAAAAAAAACCAGGTATTCCTGAGATTCCCTTTCAAGATTTTCTGTGCTAGTATTTTATTCTATCTGGACAGGTTTATTCTTATATTCATTGGTATTTAGCTTTTGAGCTTCTTTTTTATGCAGTTTCGCTATGCTAATTTGTTCCGAAATATTTTTTCTTTCTTTTTGCAGCCCGAAATCCAAGGAAGCTCGATTGATAGCTTTGTGCTTGATCATTCCGCTCATCAAATAAAGATGCATATCAAACAGGTTGCTGTAGGACAGCAAGTGCGCTCATATTCTTCAACTTCCCGAGATTTATTTGCTCATCATTCCAGAATAGTTTCATTACTTTTTTCTTAAATTTGTAGAATAGTGTGAAATTGGATATTTTACAAATTTTAGTACATGATTGGTCCTAAAAGAATGTACAGTTTGAGATATTTTTGAATTCTTTTAGCATTTCAGTAGTTTACCATTACGACTTACAGCTATGCTCAGCAGTGGAGTAATGTTGATAATAAACCGTAAAACGTATTGAGTAAATAGCTTTACAAACAATATAGTATGTTTAAACCTAAAGACTTGTTTCTTAATAAGGCTTTCCGAGACGAATGAATAAAACAACTGAAGAAAATAATTTATTAAATTGGAAAGTTATGGAATGAAGTGATGCTTGAAACGTAATAGATTAAAAATTGAAATCAATGGCTATCACAATACGCATGTACCCCATTCAATAGAACAGATTCGAGTTTTCATTTGTCAAGCTGTTTACTAATTGAATATTTCAAGGTGTAAATAAATTTAAGAAATTCAAAAAACTGAACTGTTACCGTTCGCATTTAATCACTCAATCTCCTATCCTGCAATAATTGGAAATTGAGAAATTGATCCTATTTAAAAATTTTTTGAAAGTTACATTCTAATTTCAAGAAATCAGGGTTGAATTAGAAATAGGGCGTCAAATGTTTTATTGATTTTTTGATCTAATTCTCATTTTTCCCACAACTCTGTTCCCGTTGTGAAACTTTTGCATTCTTTGGTTGATATAGATGAATAGTTATGGTAGAATTAATAGACGGATTATTTATTTCGTTTTATTTAACAGACAATTATTCCGAAAATAGGGAATATATGTTGATTGTTGATCACTGGATTGAATTGCAGATTGGTAGATTGTGAGATTCTTTAGAGAAGAATAGAATGATCGGTGACTGCTGTGATGATTGATTGGATAACTGAATTTTTATATATGATAAATAGAAGATGAATTATTGAATTTTGATTGGGGAATATTCCAGTAAGCAATTATTATGGAATATATCTATGGTACAAAAATACTTTAATTATTTCTATATATTTTAACATTAGGAATTTATGATCTTCCCGACAGTTCCTATATTTTTTTTTTCCTGCAAAAACAAGAAGTTGTTATTATTCAAATCTTTTGCAATTTGCTACATGTAAAATAAATCCTGACCACCTGTTCTATGATTTTTTCATTCCTTTATTTTTATGCAAATAATTATTGTGTAATTTCGTGACAAAATACCAATTTGCATAAAGAACATCATACTTAAATGGTAGGGATTAATCGATAAGGTTTATTTATAAATTTTTCAAAGGAAAATCGGAAATTTCAAAATTCTGTGATAATAATAGATGAAAACAAGCGTATGCTTACCCTCATCTTATAATCCCTTTTTAAATTCACATATAACTTGCATATATTTCAAAAATAATTATAAATCATGATTTCCTAGTTGTGCATATGTCTTCCGGGAGGAGAAGAAAGGAAAACTTTTAGCTAACATAACATTTTGAATAATCAATAAATTTCGATTCCACTTGAAATATTATGCAAGAATGTGATTATAAATATACTTGAATAAAAAATATCAAAACAAACGAATCATCTATATTATTTAGGATGATGAGAATTGGTATGTTTACTTGGATAATCTATGCTTTTGTATTGCAATTTGGAGTTACATATTGTAGAATATAGTTGAAATCTATTAAATACAAAATGGTACAATTATTCAGGTGAGATTTTATTTATTCGAAATGTATTCCGTACGAATGGTTGTGATGTTTTTATTGATTGTGCTAGTGAGTATATCGATTATTATCCGAAATACTGAAGGTGATAATAAGCATGTGATAATTGATGAACGATTTGGTGACAATATCTCAAAATATCAAAGTAATAACACGCGTTATGATGAAAATAATCACGAAGATATTAAATATGAAGAATTTGATATTAAAAAATCTAAGAGAAAATCGTTGAAGCAAGATATCTTTATGTTACATGGATCAAACAAATTTAAAGTTTCCTATCCACCTGCCAAATATCGCTTTTTTAAAACAATGCTTAACAAAGATCTCTGTGATCAATATACTTTGGAATGTATTTATGTGAGTTTTCTTTTTTTTTTTTCAATTTGTAGAATTTTACTGTAGGAACTGTAAAATTTACTAAAATTTTTTTGCTGGAAATTTTAAACAATATGATATCTTCCTGAATAACGTAACAATGATAATAAGCTAAGTAATAATGAGCATATTTCCTAAAGTTTAATTTATGTCAGATTAAAAATGTGAGGAAATTATAAAGTTAAAAATGTACTAACTGATGATATGATGGGTACTGAGATTTCCAAGTAATTGATATTCGCGGTGATCATAGTGCATGAAAATGATCATCCGTTGTACGGATTAATTAATCATTCTAATTTCTGCAGTATCGATCGGAATATCCTCGAAGCAGATTATCATTTGACTGGAAAACTGGCAAAGAATACAATCCATGTCATCGATTCGTTGAACCATGTTTCGGAATATCTGAATATGACTATAAAATTGCAAGAAAATTCAAAAGTTTAAAGGATTATTAATTTTTTTTTTATTTTGATATCACTTTGTTTTGTTTGCAAAAAAAAGGAGGTTGATTAAATGATTAAAAATGAAGTTTACGAGAACAATATGATAGTGACATGAATAGGTAAAATATAATTACATAATCATAAATACAATTACATAAAAAAAACCTTTGATAAAGAAAATTTTTCGTAATACAATTACGTAATCAATTACATAATCATTTTTTATTACTCGACCATTGGTCAATTTCCTATTACATATTCCTGATCCGTTTATAATTTAATTGTTTTCTTTAACCGTACGATGGTATTATCAGGAATCCATTACTGGTCAGATTTTATATATATATATATATATTATCAGAACTACTCAATCATTTACTGGTCAAATTTATCTAATGAAATGTAATTGACAATGCTTTCGTCCAAATTATTTGCATAAATGTAAATTTGGAATAATGTTACTTAAATATGAAATTTCACGTGATGATATCACATATTGTATCATCAAAAAATGCTAATGGTGCTAACACAAACTTCACATTAGAGAAAAAGAGGAAAAGGAAAAAAAAACTTTTTTTCATTCTCCCCTAACGAAACATTTCAAATATCACAATGAATTAAACATCATTTTAAACGCTTAAATAATTGAAATTATAAAACGATTAGAATTGCTATCTTTTCTGATAATTCTTATTCATCAATCATATATTTGATAAGATTGATAAGTTTCATCCCTCATCACTTTATTTTACTTAACCTTTGATAAAGAAAATTTTTCGAATTTCTATAAAAAAAAAAAATTATTTTATTATTCATGGATAAGGCTTTTTGCGTTATACTTTGTAAAATATTATGTCTTACTGTTAACTATAATTGTTAACTTCTATTATCAATAATTTAACCAATTTTAGGTAATTTTTTTTTTCAAATTAAAATTGGAAATCTAATTGCAATCGAGTTCTTTCTTTAATTTGTAACATTAATAAGTTTGATTTGAAATTTTCGCTTATTTTCCAATATCAACAATTGATCATCAATTGACGATGAATATTTTATTAATGAAAATATAAAAAAAAAAAAGAGATAATAGTTGTTTTGTTGATTGCATAAAGGACTGATATTTTCATAAGATATTATCATTAAAGTATATTAAATTATCAATTAATTGTTTTGTTTTGTATGGAATTGATAATAATTTAGTAATATTCATTAATTTTAAGTCAACATTGTTTTCAAGATGAAGTTGATTTCTCGTTGTTTTTTTTTCTTTTTTTTGTTTTTATTGATGACAAAGTTTTGCTAATAATGATAGGACATACTTTAGAAAAAAAAAAACTTTTAAAAAAAACAAACTTTTTAAAAAAAAACACGAATGATAATAGTCTTTATGGAAGAGATTATAAGAATTAATGAAAATTTTCAAGTACTATTAATTAACATAATTAGCATAATATTTTAACTAACATTCATTTAGACATTTTTTTTTTCATCCTTTATCCTTTCGTTATCACAATTATCATATAAGTAAGTAATAGCATGATAACCTTACGAATACATACTAATAAATGATCTTACAAACTATAAAGAAAATGAACATGTGTTAATAATCTATCGTATTATGACATAATAGATTGAATATTGCAAAAACTTTAGAGTAAGAATATGAAAACATTTAAAACTTATATTTGATCGATTAGATTGACATAAAAATGACATTTTGTAGTTAAAATATAATAACCTATTCCGGTTTTCAGGAAATGCTCCGGGACTGGACATATATATACGGTTAACATTAGGAAATGAGAAAGAAATTCATTTGACAGAAATATTCACAGAAAAAACTGATCTTTCGTGATGAGATATAAGTTCAATTAAAATTAATGAAAAACCTTAATAGAGCTATAAAAACATGCAAAGTTATTTTTTCATTAAACTTCCGAAGGCTTAATAAAAAAAAAAAATTGCTAATTAGACATGAAGCATTAAAAAATTCATTCAAAAATTTATCAGCATATATATCTCTTCCAAGATTTTAAAGATATTTCTAAATTTCTAAAATTAAATAAACATGAAAGAATTTAAACTAAACAAACATGAAAGAGTTCCCAATGCATCGAAATATTAAAATTAAATAAACATGAAAGAATTGAAACTAAACAAACATGAAAGAGTTCCCAATGCATCGAAGTATTATTTCATTAGAAAATGTTACAATGATTAGAAGGTTATTTGTGATATGATATTGATAATAAAATGATGATAAATTTTTCAATTAAGAGTGAGAAAATCGGAAAAAAATGGGATAAGTTGTTAAGTTGTATGGAAGAGAAAATACGGCAAAAAAAAATGTAGCAAATAATTTGGTAAATATTTTAAAGTATGATTATAATAATAGAATGATAGAATAATTAAGAAATTTGTTATTTCCATTTTTTTAAATTTTTAAAGAATTGACGAGTAGATGTATTTCCTAGTCAATTCGTTGTTTGATTAAATTTTGAATTATTAAAAATCGATACTGATGTATTCTTTCGTTAAAGTTAATTGTTTTGCTACAAGTACATAGTATTTGTTCATATCATACGAATATTACAATTACATTGAATCATTCAGGAGATAATTAAGATTAATTGTTGCATGCAATTACAATTATAATTTCAACGTGGAACAAATGTAATCAATAGTAATTAAGAAATATTCTTAAACAAAAATGGTATCACAAGTCTGAATAACAATAATATCTATTGCAATTATTTCTCTCTCTCTATATATTCCCGTAAAAAATCAAATTTTTGGAAGAAATCAAAAAAAGATCTTTGGAAATCAAAAAATCCTTTTTAAAGTAAAATTCCAACTTAAAAGATTTTAATACCAACCAGTTGATAAAAAAATTCGCAAATATATTTGATTTTCTCAAAGTACAAAAAAAATCTATAGGATTGAACTACTGCAATTTTTCCAGTACATTCAGCTTATGGTTTTTTTGTAAGCGATTCAATTGTTCGTTTTTGATTCAGATATTTAGCTAGATAATCGTCCTGAATGTTTAACTGATGACATCCATCCACCACTTCTCTTTCAATCGCAAACAGATGTTCATCGTTAATATGTGGTGCCATTCTATGAACGCATTCTGCTAATCGTAAGACATATTCAATATTCGTTCCACTTATTCCACGGGCTCTAAGTATCTTAAAAGTGTTTTCAAGTTCTAGAAAAAAAAAATAATGAATGCGGTGAATTATTGATTACTCATTTTAGACGCTAGTAAAAATTGCCTAAATGAACGTGATGTATTAAGAGAGAAAAATAAAAAACATATTAAAGTTGGAAAGAAAAAGAAAAAATGAAATCTCATTTTATTGTCATTTTCATGATTTCTTATTGTGATTCCTAATTTATTTGAAAATTTGCAATATTTTACTATTTGTACAAATCATATAAGAGAATTTTTGAGAAAAGCACGAAATGACTTACGGTATGCACAATGCTTTTCTCATCAGTAGGACCTGTGAAGTAGGGATTCCCATTTTCAGCAGCTAAATAAACATTTATTGGAAAAAATGAACTACCATTGTCCGGATAAAACATCACTTCCTTTCTCTGAAAATGATAAGGATTAATTAATGAACATAGAATTAATTAATGGATAAATGAAAAAGTATATTTGTCAATTCTTCAATCAAAAAAAGTCAACATATAAAGCTTTGCAAATAACGAACAAAAATAAAAGTTTTTAATTTTTAAGAAATTTAATTTCACTGAATGATAAATTCACCAAATAGCCAGCCTTCTCTCGTACATCCAAATATTTGATTGTATTCGATGCTTGCTCCTCAGCAACTTCATAAGCTAAACCCCAGCAAGAACCATTTGCATCTTCTACCAATGTTACTGTACGACCAGGCTGCAAAATATTTAAATATTTCTTTACTTTATTATAAAAAAAAAAGAAAGAAACATTGCAAGAGAAAAAACTTGAGAAAGTTTTTAAGAAAAAAAACTATCATCTCATTTTAAAACAATCCTATCTATTAAAAAAAAAGGATGAAATGAACGAATGAGATCCTATTGTTTCAATTATCATCATTAGGACATCAGCATGTATCTTTGATGTCACAGCAACACAGTGTGATACTATCTCTTTACTCACATGTCGTGTAAAAAGAACCAACACTGCTCGTTGTCCCTCTATGATCAGGACTAAGTTGCCAAAATCGACGTGAATAACCTCGTACAATACCAGGAATGACACTTTGATATGGAAAATCTGTATACCAAAGCAATGAACCGTAACCAAATATCCACATTTCACCGAATTAAAATGCAAAAATTTCGGCCAGAAATAACTCTCACACACCAATTATGCGGATTTTCCCCACAACTTTCTAAAATTTTTCTCCGGAAAAAAACAATAAATGCAATCAGAATAATGTCAAACACTCTCGACCTTAGATAGGCATGATTTCCAAATGAATTATTCGATTTCAACGTTATAATTAATATTTCACAAAATTAAATTATTCACTGCCTTGTTTTTTTTTTTTGCTTTCTAGATTAAGCGGTTGTTCTCCATAAGGCTTCAAATATTAATATGTAAATTGATATGTGCAAATGATATGTGCAAAACAATGATGTGGTTCACAATCTTTATACTAAAGAAGAAAAAAAAAGAAGACTAAAAAGTCAAAAATCCAGGCCGAATCTTTCGTTAATTTTCTTAGGTCAAAAAGATAGCAAGGAATATAATCATCCAAAGTTATTAGGAAGACAGAATCCCATATCTCTTGGAAAGCTCAAGAGGTGAAAATTCTGGACTGAAAGTTAAAAAAAAACCTAATGAAGAAAAATTCTGAAATACTCTAGAAGAGAAGGAAAATAAAGAAAGCAATCTCAACAAATTTTCTACTTGAAATTGAAATATGGTCATATGGAATTGATCTCAAACCTTTTTGCATAATTTCTTTCTTTCACAAATTCTCAACAGCAAAAGATTCTAATAGTAAAAATAAAGGTGCTTCAACCATTCCTTGTTATGTCTTTCTCCGGTGGAAACGATCATATGTCAGAAAAAAGAGCACAATTTTCTAGAAATAGACCGATGGAATCGGTCACAAACTATTTCAACGCAGTTGATCTGCTGTTGACAGCAAAGTATAAAAGAGAATAGTTCCGAATCTTTTGTACACTACAAAATGAGTCAAATTCATTTACATAATCAGTAATGGAACAACAGTATATTATGAAACGCAGAGAGAGAGAGAGGAACAAAGACACACAGCAAGATTTTATGCTGATGAATTATCGGAGTAAATAGCGAAACGATTCTTCACTTCGCTAGCGACAATTGATGCTATCATCTGGACGGTTGCCATACCTCCTAAGCCAGTATCACCACACATTAATTCTTTCTCAATTGGCGGTATTTCCTGGAAAAAGAACTTCGGACTAGTCTAATTAAGCGTTTAAAGAGAATCTAACGGAGATAAATGTTTCGCGAGCTGATCTATTGTTTCAAAGCTCAAATTTACAGACCAGCGGTATATCAACCACCTAGACTTTTTTCTAGATGTCTTTCTTGGACTTCAATCACTATACACTTCTCAGTGAAGCTAAGAAGCAAAGGATATTACAGTAACTTTTTCTCCAAATATTTCCATGAAAGTCTACCATATTAGACTAATAGTTCGAAATAATTTTGATACGAAATGGCGAAATCATTAATAAACATATCAACCTTATATCGTAACAAATCCTTCAAAACTTTACGATGCTGATACGTTAGTGGATTATCCCACATGGCAACATTCATCGCTGGTGCATAGTACAAGGGTTTTCGTGGATCCCATGCTCGTACAATGGAGAGCAAGACATTATCGCATATGCCATTCGCCATTTTAGCCAACGAATTTGCATCTAATGGTGCAATCAGCATCGCATCCGACCATTCCCTTAGTTCTGAAAATACGAATTTCGATGACTTTAATGGTTCGAAAAAATAATTCACCTAAAGTTTTCAAACAAATACGAAGTTGATTTATTAAAAGAGAAAAAGACTCTTCATGTATAATAAAAATGTATAACAGACGACGAAAATGAAAGAAAGAATGCTGAAACGAGATCAAAAAGTACTGCGTTTGTTGGTAAATCGACACTACATAGTCAAGGACAGTGGTGATTTAACCGGAAAACGAAAAATCTCCAGTAGTTTAGCAGATCAGCAACATGAGTTTTGATCCGCACTCGTATAGGCTACGTAGTCGTACCATTAATCATTCACGATGCTTCTTATATCTCAAATCAATTCCCATAAGAACTGACCGATATGTAGAATTGGATCGCCACGCTTCTTCCACATATTCCATTCATCCAACTCATTATAAATGGGAACATCAAATGCTGACTCATCAATAAATGTTCGAGCGGCATCGGTTGCAACTATTCGAATGACCTTAATAAATTTACATACACCGGTAATAAGACTGATCTACACAGTTTCAGTACTTTCATTACTTTTGTAAATTCAAAGGTTCTCACATGAATTATTACACAGAGCATACCAATTTCTCTTTAGGACTATTCTTATGAAGTTCCGTGATAAGCTCGGGAAGTTTGATTGACGCAACTGATCCAGTTATACCAATCAAAAGATGAAATTTACCGCCTTGCCGAACGAACGAATGATCCGGTCCATAAGGCGCTCGCGTTTTTATGGTTTGGGTCTGGAACTTGAAAAAGGACTAACTAATAATTAAGCAACAAAATATTCCGAAATGGACACCTCACTCTATTATTATTCACTTTACTCAAATCAAGTTAGAAAGACCGTCCGAAACTACTGATAAAGAATAGAACTCTCTTAGGTTCGCCCGCCCAGAATATGTCGTTTTTATGTCCAACCATCTGTTCAACCATTATTATTATCCGCTTTACCATTATAATCCCTTCTCAGTAGTACCGAGCCTAGTTTTCATTGATGGACACTAAATATAACTTATTAAAACCTAAGATTTTAAAAACGTTAACTTACATCAACCGTTGTTACATCAATCGGTGCATAGCTTGACTCCGAATCGTCTTCAATTCGAGCTTTTTTCAATATGACAGGCGGTTGACCGTCCGGCATTTCGTGTTCTTCAAAAACACTGCCTTCAATAGCCTCCACTTGATTTCTGTCTAATTCTGAATTCGATCTGCGCAAAACACGTCTCCCAAGCTCTGTTGCTTCCTGTTCCGTAACATACACGGATGTTGGCCGTGGATGAATGTACTGTAAGATGAAATCAATCCCATAGAACATCACTTCATTTTATTGAATGTAGAAATCATGAAAAAATTAGGAATAATGTCAGTCTTCACTCAAAAGCAATGGGTAACCAATGTGTACTAATTACCTCCAACAAAGTTTTGCATTTCTTGGTAAACAGTATTTTTTGTATAAAAATGTGAAGTAATCAACAGATTCATATAAAAATATATGGTGCAAATGTAATGCATGCGCAGTATATGATATCTGCTTTGAAAAAATATAAACAATTCAAAAAACTGCGTGCAAAAAGAATTAAAGAGAGATAAGATGACTATCGAACACATCAGATACAAATAGAAACCAATCAAAATCGTGCCACCAGTAAACAGAACAGATGAAATGCGTTTGAGCTAAGAATGTACAGGTGATGTCAAAATCGTAAAATGGTGGTAAACAGCAAGTGTACGCAAGGATAAAATCAGTGCAACATAAACTTTATTTCAGCGGTAAATCCTCATACTTTCTCGAGCACATATCTCTCTTCCAAATGTAACAAGAACAACTCATCGATGATGCAAAACGCTTAAGATTTGTACAAAATAGAAGCAGTTAGTGCTAAATGAAAAAAATTTAAATTTCAAATAAATCTAAGTAATGAATCCGAAATGTTTACTAACCAAACTATTCCGGGCCAGCTTCTGTCGGAATGATTTCATTACGTTCCTTACTTGTTCCTTGTTACGTAATCTGCGTGGCGTAACTCGCGAGCTGGTCGCGCATTGGTCATAAATACTTTGCTCCGTCAGTCGGTCGTATATCTAACAGTAGGAACATTTCAGAACATGGAAAAAAGTTGGAAGTTGAAAGTTTGGTTTTAACTATGAGAGAACCCTGATGCAAATTTAACTTTTATATGGGTTTTTTGACAAAGACATTTCAGATTTCGGGTACTAAACTGCATTTCAGGCCATTAACGACACTAAACATAATAGTATTAAACATTAATTAATACAAAACCAGCTCAGGTATCGTTATAATAGCACAGATCAAGAGGAAGAATAGACATAATTAAAATTTAAATGAGCTGCTTTCCTTGCATTACTCGAACCTATTAAACTATGAATTATAATTGTCTCTGATCTCCCCGTTATCTTGCATGATAAATAATATACAGCAAAAGGAGGAAGGAAATAATGACTGCTTATTTGTTTCCAAAAGATTTCACAGTCCAAACGACGAGATATTAGAAGATAATGCAATAACGAATTTTGATATGTACTATTATACTGGGAGTAGGGAATACGGCAGATAATGTATTCAATGGATGATGTCATCGCAACAAGTTTTAAATTTACCTCAACCGCATTATTGTTCATGATACTCTGTTCTTTAACTTCTTGTAATATAATTGGTAATGTACGGAGAAATGGCTGATTGGTTCGTTTGGCATTTCCGTGCGGTGCATTATCGGACACCTGGGCTGCTACAACATGATCGCCAATGTAATGAAAAAGCACCAAACCACATGGTTCTCTCGAATATTCGCAACGTCTGCAAGTTTCGGTTAACTTAAAGTTCCTTTTTTTCCTAAGTGCTCAACTAAATGGACTAGTCGATTTAAAAAAAAAAAAAAAATTCAACCGCTACGTTTAGTTTAATTTGAAGTTTATTTGAAGACAGTTATATCCACAATCGACAAATCAAATCCATCTTCAAGCAGGCCGAGTTCAAATACTGATAAAATATATTTTATTCACTACTTATTAAGATGAAACAGACTCATGTGTGTAGAGAAAAAGGTCAAAAAGGTGCAGAAAAAAAATTTAACCGGTGACAAATGAACAGTCAGCCTACCCAAGTTGGGCTGAAGTTTAAAAAGATAAGTGGAACTCTACCATTAAAAATCACCATACTAATAAATCACCAACCATCATTAAGCCCAATTATTTCAAATTCTTTACCGGATGAAATTACTATAAAATGAAGTCTTCCGGGAATAAAACTGATCGCCAATCACCAGTTAATCCACTTCTGGTTAAGCTATGACTTGACGGTGATAAATCAGAAAACATAAGAGTCACACTTACATAAACCTATCATCGCCATGTGGGTCATTTTTGCAATAAAGTAAATTGTATCGTTTTTGCAATCCATTGCTCAAATTATGAACACCCTTGGAATTCCCCCATCGATAACCATCAACGCGGAATGTGCGCCGTACCTGGTCATCGTTCAGGGTACCACGCGGATAAAGAGTACAGTCATATACCACAATGGTACCACCGTCTGGTCGATACATTGGTCCATTGGTACATACCAAATTTCGATTTTTTTCAACTTTATCTGCAACGCGAGAAGACAACTATGTAAAGAGATGAAAGGACAAAGCATTACTCATGGAATAATTTAATTTCATGGTGTGCTGCAATTCTTAGAAACGAAAAAAGAAACGCAAATACATTATGCCAAATACAACTGAACATTGAAAAGATCCGATCGCTCCACCGAAAGGACCAACAATAATTCCGGAGAGAAAATCATCTCTAATCGAATTTACATTCCCGGAATTTCAGTATGATTTATCGGAATCAGCCAAATATTTCCCAGTTAGTTTGCATAAATTAACACTTGTAATGGTAAAGAAGACTATAATCTTATTATTAACAGAATAGTCATTCAATTCCACCGAATTAATGAAAGAGATTGCTTCTGACTTCCTTAAAAGAATGTCTTCCTCAGAAAATGTAACAAGGTTAAGTCAATAAGGCTAAGCCTGCAAGTTAAGGCCATTGAAAACGAATTTAAATTTCGATTTCAAAAAGCTGCTGAACATAGGAGATAGGCAAATCGAGCGTTCCAGTTTGACAGCTCGAATTGTACGCTTATTTTAGTAAATACCTCTGTGTTGTCATTTCTATCATGTCGCTTCATTGTGTACCTTATTACACCAAATAAGCGAACTGCTTTAACAACTAAGCATTTGAATTTCTTTTGAAAATTGCTTCTTTTATGTCTGGTCATCAAAAAACTCGGTAATTTGCCAAATTAGAAACCCTCGAATATGGTCACTTCATTAGGAAACATTTTGGATATGATGACCTGATTCAAATGATTCGGATTAACTTATGAGATATCATTAATATTATATGTATTCCCTTTTTTTTTATATTGGTCATCGCTCACAGTAATCATCACTGTCCTTCCTTGGGTAAAAAACGGCATCAACCAGAGAGAGATTCGTTCCGGCACGGCGCAAACCAATTCATTCGAGCTTGGACGAAGGTAAAACGTGGACTTTACCGATGGGTAAAACGTGGACTTACCGAGAACAGCGCTGTATTGATCGAGCGTCAATGGGTTGGGGACACCAGTTCGATAGACTATGCGTGGCTTCCGGAGGTAAGGTTCGTCCATTTCACGCTTTCTTACCTGTTAAACTCGAGCGAACTAATTCGAATTACTTCTCAGCTTTGAAATCTTTTAGCTTTGGAGAAAACACCTTGTCGACGTATCCACCTTGTCGATGCGTTAGCCAAATGTCAACCTTATGTAATAGAACACTTCCTTTATACTCCTACCTACGTGTAAATTATGCAAAAACTTCAGCAATTGGTACAAATGTCGGAAAACTGCTGCAAGACCCAAACGCTGTGCTACAGCTAAAAAGCCGTTTTAAAATACTCTTAATTTTCGTCTTTTACATAATGTAAAAATCAGTTTTAACTGGTAATGGTAAGTAGTAATGATAGGCGACAATGTCGTCATCTTTTTCATTCTTGGAATGAGTTGAGCTACACTAGTTAAGAGCTATGTAGAAGGTCAGAATGTTGAGCCGTAGCACTGCAGAAATGTTTGTTTAGATCGTGATAGTGCTATTCCACCAAACTAAGTTAATATCAGTTCAGGTATGATTAAAGTAACTGATGACTACATCTACGTCTAATGTCAGGAATGCTAGCTGTTGATGATTTAAAAATCACTGATGACCTTTTTTTCGTTAGTCCCTTAAAAGTAGTGTTTGTATTTTGAATTTTTTCGAGTTTTTCTTACTTCCCTTCTTTGGTTGAAACTTTTTGGTCGTAAAGTTTGTTAACATATAGCTAATTTTTATGGTTTGATGTCACATGAAGAATATCAATATGCACACAAAGTTCCTCGTAAAAAATCTCGGGCTATCAGGACTGTGAACCTGTTCGTTGTTACTCCGTTCTGCTAAGCACTTTTCCTTTTAAAGATTTTCCTGTTCCCTGAATGGGCATTTATTTACTGCGATGCATCAAATTACTAAAAGATGTGCGTATTACATATTAATCACATAGTAGATGTTTTTCACATATTAAATGCCAATCGTTGGCATTTAACCACGAATTAAGTGTCTGGAAAAATCATGCATCTAGTGCCAGAGAAGCTTACGCCACAACATATTGAGATTTATGCATTAAGCTTCGGTCAACACATTCGATTTGTACAATGGAAAACAAAGTTTGTAACGTTTGAAAAACTGTATATTTGTGGGCATTTCCACTTATTTAAAAAATTTTCCACTATTTAAAAGAACTTAATAATCACTGCTATCTGAAGCATTTGATTTCCCTTGATTGAATATCTAATGAAAATGTAATGTACGAAATGATTTTTAAATCATACAACAGATTTTTCATGATGGTTTTTACGATATTTTACTGTCGGTCAAGCGAGAAACTTCGATAAGATAATTACAGTAAGAAAATTTTATGAGGTTTGTTGTCACGCAAAAAGGGATTTTAGAAATTTCAGTATGATTCAGCACAAATTGGTAGTGAAATGTGAAATTGGTATTTCGCTTCGCAAAACTCATATTTTACTCCACTGAAAGACTTCTCATTTCGTTTGATTTATCACTATTTATTTGTTCGATCAGTTGTATGGAATGTTGGGAACAAGTTTTAATAACAATGTCGAGAGCAAAACGAGTTGTAAAGGGTTACATTTTGTTGCCTGCTGCCATCATAATGTCAAGTGAGTTCTTCAGTAATCAATACTAAATTTTTGTTGTTCAGTTTTGGAATGTCATCACCAGCAAAGATGAATTGTACTTTACGAATGTGGTTTTGTGTCTACGAATGTGGTCGAATGTGCTTTGTTTCCGATTTTTAGGCTACAAGATTTTTGTACTTTCAAAACAGCGAATGATGAGGGCTTCATGGAGGTGTTTTACAAAACTATTTGTAAATGTTAAGCAAGGTAGATAGTTTTCAGGTTTTTAGGTTACTGACTGTTTTAATTGAAGTGCACTACAGTAAGTATTTGTTCCAATATCATGATTGTAAACTGCGCTTCTGTAGGAATTGGTACAATTTATAAATCAGCACTAGAAATTGAAATTAAATGATGAATTCATGCTTGGATAATGAGTCATACAGTTTGGCTGCAGTACAGTCAGGGATCAGTAGTTGTTCATAGTTCTTCCTTCACTGTCGTTTGCATATGGGTATGTTCTACAGAAATGTAATACATTTTTATGCAGAAATCAATCTGGTCAGTTCATCGAATTATCGAAGCATGTAGGGCAAAGTTTCAGGAGTTCTAAGTCCTATAAGTCTTATAGACGCAACGATATATTGCTTGGCTGTAAACAGTGGGTTAGATTATCTGTAGCGTAATAGATTTGTAACCTAAAAATATCTTGTGTTGAATACATGATACACTGTATACGGGTTGTACCCGCTTATTTTTGCCTGCTATTTTGACGTATCTCCCGTCATCAACCATTTCTTGGTGCGCAATAACACTTTTCGAGTAATGTTAATCATACTTAAATATGCTGTCTATATTTTTCGCCTATATTTCATACAGTTTTTGACAACATATTATTTTCATGTACTGGAAAATGTTTATCCAATTTCCCAATTTCTTGAACGGGAAGAAGCAATTTAAGCTACCTGTAGGTCAATTTGATAGTCCTGTAAATAATTTCATATTTATCTGTAATTGGTTAGTTAGAAACTTTGGTTGTTCAAGTTTAATGGTGTAGTGGAGCAGAGAGAAAAACAAGAAAATAAAGCCTTGGTTATTTCATATTTCGGAAGGCTCGTCTATTTTGGGTAGTTATGCTGATGTTTCATATAAGTGATGAAATATTTTTGGTGGTTGTTGAAAATTATCTGCTGATATTAACGCTAATGAACATAAATTTATAGCATATATAATGCAGCACTTAGGTTATTGTGCTTCAGTTACACTATCTTGATTTCACTTCGTATTATCTTATCTTTTTACTTCCCAACACTCGATATATCTTGGTGAAAAATCATTAGGATAGTTCGATTTGAAGCATTTTTTCATCTACCATCATTGTTATTATCTTTAACTTTTAGCCACGCATTTTTCTTCTTGCACTTACTTTTTTTTTGCTTGTATTCTACAAATCTCCTCGTTTAAGTCATCAATATGGTTAAAATTCCCTGTTTTTATGATTAGACTTGACTCAGTTTAGTTATCTCAGTGTTTTTACTATGGATGAATGCAGTGCAATGGCTATAAAAAATCGGTTAATTAACGTGCGTCATACATCGTATTCCACTTAATGCAATGGTATTTACTTTCAGCTAACAGGGATTTATTAAAAAGATGATTGGTTTAAAAGGCGAGAAAAAAAGTGCAAAACAAAGAAAATCAAATCTTGGTGAATCATCTCATATTAATTTGCGTCGTATAAAGCATTCTGTACCGGTATATTTTTTTTTGAAATTATTCGTTTCGTCAAGTCGCTTTTTTCCTACCGACATATTTGCTTATCACTTCGTTTAAATCATCTCCCTCCATTCTTATTGTTCAGTGGTCTTGCAGTTTATTATCTCAAACATATGTATATTATATATATATGTGCATATATATACATATATATATACTTAGCCAAGTTAAGGACCAAAATCTGAGAAAAGTTTTCAAGACTCTCGTAATTAACTCAAGGCCAAAAATCACTTTAATGTTGGTATATTACTTTAATTTTTTGTTTGCTGAATATATATATATATATATATATATATATGACTTTTTGGTGGCTGCTGAGCATTTTTGGTGTAAATAATGGCTTCAAAAGATTTGTTCCATTCTAAAATATTCAATCTAAAGGAAGTTCTACAAATTTTTCTATTGCAATATGTTTATTCTTCATAATGTTTCAGAAGTCATCAAACAGTAATAGCTCTTCATCAGAAAGAAAGCAAGTTACGTTGCAAGATGTCGAACAGGTATCACTTGTAGAATACTGAATTTTAAAATATTTGCGTGCAGATCTTCATTAACCACAATTAGAAGGGAAAATTCGAACTATTTTCATCTAAGCTCTTATGCTGTTTGATCGGTGGTTTTAAAGATTGCATTTTTTTCGATCATTTTTGTAATTTCGAAAGATACCTATGTTTTATGATACCTATCTTCCTGTCTCAGCTAATTTTTTTTCCGCGATTTTTTGCTGGGAACGATGTGAACTGTCGTTTGATGTACTTTAAAATGCTAAGCTTAATTTCACATTTCAGTTCGCTGCAGAATATGTCCCAGACTGTAACGATGGGTTGGGTATTCAGAAAAATGTTAGGAAAGTGGAACGTATGTAGGCCAGCTCCTTTGCGTTTTATAATTCTGTGTTCTAATTTATTGAAGAGGTTGTATTCTTCAAGTAGATATCTGTATCCAGGGTGAAGCATCAACCAACGTGTCAGAGCTGAAGTTAGCAGAAAAAGCACAAGCGTTAATTTGTACACCAGTCGGTTACACATTGAGGTACGACGCATAAAAACCGATTTCTAAATATTGTTAGTAGACACTATTCCCTAAAGATCTTAAAAAAACAGTTCAAAAAGTCACTCTAACTTGAAATTAATTTTATCTATTTTTCACTATATATTGCATCCATATATAAAATTTGAGATATTTTTATTGCTATCTTAATATTACATTCCAAATACTTATACCTATTAAAAATTTTTAGGATACGAAGTTGGGAGAAAAACTAGGTGAGTATGAAGAATATGAGCGTATCTAGATGGATAGTGATAAAAAATTGAATTGCTTTTTGAGAGCTCAAATTTTTCAATTTAAGTCATTTGCTTGATATGAACCTACGCAATTGTTCGCAACAATCGACACCTATCAGTTCGATATTAGACGATTCATTGGATATTACGATTTATTGGGCTGATGAAAAAGGTTGGTTTCTTACTTTTTTTAATTTTCTACACTACATGCTCCTTTTTCAATAGTTTTGCAGAGGAAAAGAAAAAAAAATTTCATTTGGTCTAGTTAATCAGCAGAAAGTATGGTCGAATTTTTAAGTTGGAATATGAATATGAACTAGTCGCATTGTTATGCATTTTTTTGTTAGCCGATATTCATGTGGGGAAAATTCCCACTTATGTTATTTCAAAAAGCACTAGCTGTATCATCTCAGTAATTTATCATAGTATGCAAAAATCTATTAATTTTAATTTGAATGCGTTGTATTTCCTACATCTCATTGATACGTCGTACAACTTTTTTCAATCATATTCCTCTCCCAGGTTGAATCGCCATTCCTCTAATTACCGTTTGCTATAAAACTTGATATTTAATGTTCACATGCTTATTTTGTGTTCTTTTTGTTATAAATTTATAAAATCTCTAACTTGTTAGCTTCCTTTTTTCACAAAGCATCAATGCACCTACCATGAAGTTTTATACTTCCTACGAGTATTTAGTAATTTCAGCTCAGTTCCTGCGATTAGTGCCTACTATTCATTTTTTCCATATATGGACGTCGTGCTTTCTTGTAGCCACTCCCTCCCATCTTTCCGTTCGGTCTGTCTGAATTAAGTACCAGTTTATGAGTTCTTCCTTTTTTTTTATTGCAGGTCTGAAATTTTCCCTCGTCGGTGGTAAATTGGCAACAGCATCCAGCTTGCTGTTGTTACTTGCCGATCATCTGGGTGTTATTGCTGAAGTTTTTAAGCAAGTATGCGCTCTCTGGATGGTATCAGACTTGTTAGGTACACTAAAACTTGTTTGTTAAATCACAGTTACATTTTCTTTTTCTGTTGCATTTTTTTTCTTTTTTTTGAGATTTCAAAATAAAATTCAGTTTTGCAGAAGTGCAACTGAAGCCACATCATAATCCATATGAGATACGGAAAAACTGGGCACAATTTGTTCAAAGATTTACATTTGCGGAAAGTAGTGAATCAGCCGCTGATGAACCACTTCTTGTGTTGAAACGAAATGTTCAACTTTCTGTTGAACGAGAGCGTGAAGTGCGTAAAACTTAGCTTTAACGTTTTTAGGTTGTATCGGTAAGTATTAACAGAGGAAAGCCCCTTCTAAAGTGAATGCGTCAGGAACTGCAAAGGAAATGAACTAAGAAGCCATTAGAGATAAATAGAACGGGAGAGAAATATAAGATTAATTTATTGCTCGAATTGAAGCTGGGTGGATGTGTTAAATTAATGTATAAACTTTTCAGTTGGAAGAAGAATATTCGATTGAAATATTAACGGAAATACTGTATAGAAATGCAAAGCAGGAAGTTTTAAATGGTCGATATATATGTGACATCGATTTAAACATAAAATTGGCAGCCTTACAGATGGCCATCGATTTAGAACCGAATGATAACTTGGACACACTGGATATGTCTGGGTTTGTGATTCTTCATCGATTATAATATCGAAATTTAGGAGGAATACGATCATTTAATGGAATTTTAAGTTGATGGTAATGTATACCCTTGTTTCCGATTCTGGTTCGGAACATAAATTTTTGTATTTGTTTATTAATCAATTTATTTAAAAGGGGAATGATTTTACAGAGAGGAAGTAGAGGCGTTTTTTCCGCTGAAATATCGACATAATGTCAAGACATTTTATTTATTTGGTATTCCGGTTATCGGTTGCAAGGGTTTGGAAGCACGAATTCTTCAAGAATATCGTAATATAAGACTGAATTTTGAAAGCAAGCATAGCTGCCGAAAAGCATATCTCAATATTGTCCGCAATACACCTTTTTATGGGCAAGCATTGCTCTATTTTTATTTTCAATGCTTGCTAAGGATTTTCCAAAATTGATTCTTATTTAAATAATTATTCTTTTACACGGATATGAGCATAGGTGTAATTAATGTTTGATACGGAACGATGTGAGTTACCAATTCTTACCTTTCTTTTTTTGTGCATATGCCAATGGTAGAGCAGTGCTCACAGTGATTGGTAAGACATCGAGTGGGTAAGTGAAAAACGGAATAACATAGATAAAGTTGATTCACATTCATTAAGTGAAATTTCCGATAAAATTTTTGTAATATAATGTATTTCAGAGCTGCCTTTTTCCGTGGATACGTTGAACGACCATCAGGGAGACCGCTGAAAGAAATCAAAAGATTGATACTTTCGGTGACGTTACCAGATATTCCGGTGTCGTTTATGTTTGACGCACATTAGTTTCATTTTTAGTTTTCGAGGGTTTTGACTTTAAATTTGAAGTTTCCGCTCCGCTTGTTATATTTCAAAATTGACCGGATTAAACGTTAGTAAGGACTAAACATGGCTATGATGCAACGTGATATTTCTAAAATTATGCGGAGATTTTACTTCATTTTGAAATTATTCATCGAATTATGCATTGTTTCATTTCAGGTTCTTATTGGAATCAGTTGTGGATACGTTACATTGATTGATGAAGCGAAACAGGAAGTTCTGCTTGTACAGCGACTTTATGACTGTGATTGTCGCTATGTCGATGAGTTAGTCTTTTTAGATTCTTGTGATTACTTTCGAATATTAGCAGCACCATGTATTCATTTACCTATGACAGCGGCAGAATTTTTCAAAAACCTCCCATTTTAAAGTAGGATTTTTGTAGTTTCTTCTCACTGCTCAGTTTTGAGATTAAGTTCTTTGTTACTACATGAATAAAATTTAACCCCAACTGTATTGCAATTTTTTCCTTAGGATATTCTTGTATACGTTTCATTTCTGCTCATTACAATCGTCATGTTAATGCTATGATTATGGAAATTAATTCCCAGATCTCTTTTATATTGTGTATTACATATATTGCATATAGTGCTGTAGAGGAATTTCACTAACTTTCAATCAACTTTCAGTCATTTCGAAGTTGCCATATCAGCAGCTGTTTTAACTGAATGCCCATGTTTTCTTATGACTTTTCCGGATACTTCATTATCAACTGATCATAATCTAAATTCTGAAACTGAAATGCTAAAATTTTCGGAAAAAATAAAAGTACTTCAGGTATAGCATTTGTATAATACTAAATGCTTTAATTTTTTCAACTTCTTCCTTCTCTCTACTTCTCCCTCGTTTCTCTGTTTAATTGATTTTTAAGAATTAGTCTATAGGCTATTTCTCCCGTGATATCTGAGTTGGTTGGTCTTTGTCAAAATATTTCCCCCTTAAAACATGGTAGAAGTGCTACTAGTTCTACTAGTTTTTTCATATTCATGAGATGTTTTTGACTGTTCTAGGTATTCAGCAAACAGGCCATCATGATTGAAGCGCTTATAAATTCTTTATCCACATTACTGGAACGAAACGGTGATAGTGTAATACCAAACTCAAAGTCTAGTGATTGTCGAAAGACGGAAGTAGTACAAGGCGAATCGCCGGATTTCGAGAAAACTTTGTCGGATAATAGCAGTTCAGATGATAAAAACGCAAGTGTAACTGACATTTCAGTAAGTTAAATTTGCAAAATTTGTTTTCGTCTAGACAAATGTGTAATAAATGAAAGTTTCCTTTGCAAAAAGCTATTAGAGTGTCTTTCTTGAATACTACATTATAATGTGGATGTTGTGTAAGTTCGGCATTAGTTGCATATAGGGCATTATATTTGTGTGATACTATTTTTTAGGCTATAAATTCGGACATAATCTTATAAGGTAGAAATGAAACATGCAAATAATGAGGTTTTTTGTATGGTGTAGTTGCATTTCAAGCTTTCGTACTTTTGAATTATTTGAAAATGTAGAATTTATTACCTATCCCATATGATGTCCTAAATTCGTGATCCAGTCAAACCATTTTGCTGTATTCTTTCACTAAAATCAGTGCACGTAGTCTCTAATTTTGATTTGATTCAAGCCTATGAAGCATTTTTGCTTTTGGATTTGACTTTCATTAATTTTTTTGAAGGTGTGTGGACATAATATCCAACAAAATCATATCAACGGTTTGGAAGCTGTTAGTAGCCGCTGTCCGAGTTCGCCAAATTCATCTCATACAGATGAGCAAACAAAAGGAAATGGTAGCGGTAGTCGAAGTTCGACAAATGTCTGTAACTCATCATACCCGTTTATCAGTGGTGTAGGTAAACTTTGCTTGGCTACACTTGATGCTGATGGTCACTGTGTGGATGCACAAGGTTCTTTAAGAGTTTTACTAGAGGTGGTGTAATTATGAGATTTTTTCGAGATTCAGTTTATTGATTTTCTGCTGTTATAAACGAATCACCTATAATTTCTGCCGAAGTTTTTTTTTTTTCTCATTATTTTGTAAATAATTTCTAATTGCGGAAATTATTGTTCCTGTGTTATTCAGTTTTCGATCTCTTTGTTATATGTACTTTTGTTCAGAAGCATTACAAAAATTTTGGCTTGAGGTGTATATTATGCCATAAGAGGGAATATTTTGACTGTTGATGCAATGGTTAACATACTGCATGGAGTTTTGATTTAGAGAAGTACCTTCTTTTTTTTCTCTTTTGTTTTGTACTGGTGATTGGGCTGGAAGATTAATCATGAAAGTCGCAGAATAATGGTAGAATATTTAAAAAATCTTTGTTGTTAAAATGCATCCTGCCGGTTGAAAATTGCAGTATTTGCAAAAGTATTTCATTAGAACAACCAGTGAATGCTGTATATTTATTATACTTCGAATATATGTTGGTCAAGCAGTTGTGTTAAGCAATTATTTGGAAGCTTTTCATTTCATCTGAGTAATATGGCAGTCGAATGTTGTTTAGCCCCGCAGTCTTGATTATAACTAGCATTTTGGGTTAGACTTGAAATTTGGCATAGTCTTTGCATTCAAACAGGCAATTTTACTTTTTTTAAGATGAAGAGCATTTACTATTGCTTTTCTGTACTATATTTTCCATTTCAAAACTGTTTATACGTCTTGTTTATGCGCCTTTATACGCCTTACCTATATTCTTTTATATGATTTGCTTTGCGTATTGTGATTACATCGAAATACCATATGATTATCTGAAATTAAGTATGTCCTTTAACCGTCAACTGCCCATTCTTTCATCGGAATTAGTGGATGTATTTTCAATGAATATTTTTGTATTTTCAATTAATATTTTCAACTTTTCCTAGAAACGTTTCCTTATTAGCACATTAACTAATGGTTCCATATATAATCTATGTTTGTTTTCCATGGTACCATAAGCTTAAAATGAGCGAGTGGGTCGTCAAGACCATCGCTGTTCTTGTACATTTAATGTGAGACTGAATTGATTGGCGAATAAGATTCATCTGTTTGCGAAGTTGCGTTTGTCATATAGAGTTATACTCCGTAGGTACACTCCGCCCATGTTGGATTAACCATCTCCTGGAATTTGTTTTAAATTTTAATGTTGGTTTTTATTGTTAATCCTTACTGCTAGAATGCTAAACTATTCTGATATGCCCTCTTACCTAACATTTCTTATGCTTATGGGTAGGTATGGTTATATTAAGTTTGTTGATTTTCAATATGAGTGGCTTTAACATGTCCACAACAAGTAACGAATGGTCATGAAAAGCACGAGGATTGCATGTTAATTTCTATTTCTTCCCAAAAGTATCACATGTCATGATCGGCGATGTAAACAAACTGAGGCATTCTTATGATGTGGCATGTCGAGTATGGTGTGTACAGTGGAATCATGCTGGTACGACACTTGCAAGCTGTGGTGATGATAAAACAATCAAGCTATGGAAACGCATCGATGGTAATCTTTGCTCTCATGTTATTTTCAAATTTTTCCAGTGTAACACAGTTCTTTCCTTTTGCATTGAATTCTAATGTAACACGCTACCTTCGTTTTGCACTGAATTGTGAGTTATTTGCTGAGAGATTTCGTGTTACAAGGGTTGAGGGACATTTGAGGAAGGTTTTAGTATCATAATTTAGTCTTAGAACAAAATTCCATTACTTGTTGATCATTGTTTGTTCAAAATGCCACTGTATCATATTTTGCTTACATATATTACTTAGACTAATAAAATTTTCAAAATTTGAGAAAGTTTCAAGATAGTTTTGTACGATCATTTTTAAATCATCTGAAATGAGGGTGAGAGGATTTAAAAATTTATTATTTTGATTAGTGTTCATAAAAAGGACATCAATATATATTTTCAAATTAGGGAATAGGGAGTTTCCAAAATTTTAGCATTTTTTATACGCCATCCACCCATCGATAACTATAATATACATTGCTTCACTTTTCATGAAAAGAGAAAAGATTAAATTTTCATCTATCCAGATATGACAATAATAGCAAATAGTCACAGTGTTGATTCCATTAACCTTCTTAGTGCAAATCCTTTATAGAAAATAAATTCTGAAAGAAAAATTCAGATGCGCCGTATTTGGTGTATTCTGGAACAATAAGCGGATCTCATAATAGAGCTATTCGACACGTTGCATTTTCACCAAATGATAAATTCTTGGCTTCGGCTGGTTTTGATGCAGCTATCGTTGTACATCAATTATACAAGTAAGTACCGTTTTAGGACAAAAATCATTCAAATCTCAAAATTTGTTCAAGTTTCTCCGAGTGTTGTGATAGCAGGGAATATCTGATTACAACATGTGGTGTGTAGTCTTTTTGTTGGGAATGATATCAAATGCTCTGGAATCTAGCAAAGGTGTTGTTCGTATGATGAACAACATTATTCCCACTCTTTGTTGGGAAGTTAATTTCTAGCAACTAAAGCTCCAAAAAAAAGTTGCTGAAGCGAGCCTGACATTTTCTGTAAAAATAATTCTTGCAACCGTAACGCTATAATATCTAAACTTCCGTATAGCTAACGTCAAATTTTTCGTTTTCAGTAATGATTACGAAGAAATAAATCGTTTGGAAGGACATGAGAATGAAGTGAAATGTTGTGCGTTTTCACCATCCGGTGAATATTTGGCAACTTGCAGTCGTGATAAATCAGTTTGGTTCTGGCAGTGTAAGTAAATGATGCATTTAAATCTAAAAATGGAAGTAAAAAAAGAAGAAAATCTTCACATTATTTGTGCACTTTTGAGTTTTTTTTCTTAAATTTCAGTAGACGAAAGTGAAGATTTTGAGATTGCATCAATTTTACAGTCTCACACGCAAGACGTCAAATTTGTGGTATGGCATCCAGTTGATGAGGTAATTTGCTAATGCATTTAGAAATTTTTTTCCTCCTAGTGGAAAGTCTATGAGAAATTATAAGCAGTGGTTTCGTGTCCCTTATAATCGGCGTATTCATAAGGTTTCTGTCATTACTTGATGACAAACCGTATTTCGAGTTTTTATATTTGTATTTCGACTCTTTTGAGTTTTTATTTGGAGTTTCCTTCTCTTAAATTTTTAGGGTCTGGAAAACCATTTTTGTTCATTGATTAACACCATGATAGTACAATGCAATTTAGTTGCTGGTATCATGCAGCTATGATTGCTCCATCCGATTTTACCGTTTTGATGGTGAGGATTGGATAACACAAGAAAAAATCGACAATGCACATGAATCAACCGTTTGGTCAGCTGATTTCTCAGATGATGGTAACTTTCTCGCAACTGTAGGAGCTGATTTTAATATCAATGTAAGTTTTCTGCAGAGATTATTTTTACTTAATCCAGAATATGCCACATTCTGGATTGTGATCGATTTTTTTCATTGTTAAGTCAAGTGTGTTATGGCTTTATTAATTTATGAAGTTTTGTTTTCATTCCTACAAAGGGTTTGCTTTATCTTTATTCTCACGGAAAGTTTATGTACATAATATTCAAGCTGTGACTAGTTTTTATTGACTTGCTAGACATTTCAAATCAAGGATTCTGATGATTACAAATGGGGTCGTCATATGTAGACGAATTAATTTTATGCTATCTGAACTGCGGACTTAGAATATGAGTTAAAATATGGATGGAATGAACGGATTGGTTTAACAGCTGAGGGAAAGTACTTTCATTAGCTTTGTAGTTAGCTATTTTTATCGTTTGATGATAGGAAAGGTTTGCAATTTCTGAAATTTGGTTCACGGGTTAATCGTCTTATCTTGATATTTTTAGATTTGGATGAGGCAGGAAATGAATTTATCGGCATCGAAAAGTAAGTGGAATAAGGTAACGAGTGTATGTGTGAAAACAAAATGGCCTCTGTACACAGTTTCATGGAATAAAGTACATGGTATGATTGCTGTCGGTGGAGGAGATAACGAAATAAGGTTTGCGAATTCTGTAAAGTTTAATTAGTATACATGTTGAATCTTCCCGTCTTTTCTTTTCTTTTTTTTTTTTGATGATCCGTTGTCGTAAGGAACATTCTTTCATATTTTCAAATCGGAATGTTTCATTATTATCGATTTCTTTCATTCTCCTCTACCATCCGTGCAATTGTATTATTAGAGCACTTATCTGCAAAGGACTTTTGGGATATCTGGTTGCATACAGTAGTATCACTATTTAAGATTCAATTTTATTGGATTACGTGATCCTACACAGAGTTGTTGGGTCTTTAAAATTACTTACATATTGAAGTAAAATCGCACTGAATGTCGACAGTTTACGATGTCAATAGTTAGTGGTCTTTTGAGTAGTGCTTAATGATTTTTTATTTTGTTTTCAGATTGTACAGCCTAAATAATTCAACAGTTAGCCCAGTCCTAAAAGAATGTGTTGGAAGCTATAAACTTCCTTCAGAAATCAACTGTTTGAATTGGAATCCTGTTGAAAGTAGCCTACTTACTGGTGCCACGGATGATGGTGAAATTTGTGTGCTTCGAATAATTTTATAACGTATCGCTTATGCTATGGTCATTTGACCGTTTATTGCATATATTTTTTGTCATTGGGCATCTCCCATTGTTACTATTGCTTATTCTGTTCATTCACGATTTGATCATATGTTTTGATCTTGATAAAGATTTTGTCGAGGGTTCAAGTCGTTAGTATTTTCCCAGGAACGTGAAGAATCCGGATGGGCAAGATATTTGAAGTTGTATTCTTAGTATTTGTTAAATCCCTTCAGAAAAATAAAATAGTATCAAACACTCCAATAAAAGGCTAGAACATTTAGAATATTTGTAAAATCACATTGTGGAGGTTAAAGTTTAATGCGCCACATTTCAGAAAACTCTCAAGTAATTATATTGCATTGCCTTGCCTCTGATTTATTTATGTCATCAGAAGAGCACAGTAAGAGTTCTTATAAAGTAATTTCAGTTAGGCAATGCTAATGTACGGAAAGGTTGGCCAAATGAATGGAATTAAAGGATGGGCTGAACCACTTCATATAAGCATTATCGTCTTGTCCCAAAATGTTGAACTGATTGAGCAGTTGAAAACCATTATACCTGTAAGCTATCTGAGGTTTCATAGAAATATGAATTATCGAATCCATTAATGGTATTGACTGTGTTAACTGTTGATTACTTATACCAGATGCACTTGATCATTTAAATTTCGAAATGAATAATGATGTACGACAAATTTCATTTGGTATTTTATTGCTTAGTAATTTGCTAAAAAAGCTACTTGTAATTTTGATAAATGCTTCTGCCCTCATTTTTGGTTTTGGGTGTGAGAGGGAAGCAATTTTGTCATACAAATATTGAAAATCAACATTGCAGAAAATTGGAACTTCTGAGGAAAAAAATTTGAGGATTGGATGTGATGTTATTGAACATCGAATTGAAATACACGATTATGGAAGTCCTTGGATTGAGCTTCGTGTTGATGTAAATCTTTTTTTATTTTAGAAATTGTGTAGGAAAAATATTCGTTTTTTTTCGTTTTCTGTTTTTGTATTTATTTTATCTGCATGCTTTTCTTCCCCTAAATTTTTGCTCTGGTTCTTCCCATTGCCTAAGGCGTGGTGTCTTAAATTTTTCGTTCCCTGTTTTTGATTTTTCAATAAATACTTGACTGGTTTCCCTCGATTTTTGATCTCTTTTCAAAAAGGGATGTAAGCAGTATGTTTTTCAAATAATTTCTTACTTTCAAATCTCATTTTTTTCTTTTCTTTGCGTACTAATTTTCCATATTTAAAGATGCTGTAAATTTTCATTATTATTTCTAGGTATATATAAAAGTTAGTCGAAAGTGTCTCTTGGAAATAAGACATTAATGATATTTCATTAATGTGGTAGGACTGAATTTTTTTATTTCATGAATGTATAAGCTTCCATCTGCAATCTAAAACGTGTTTTCTTTATACACAAATGAAACTGTTTCCTTAATCTCTAAATGAACTTATTAGCGACTTATCTCTGAATATTTCTCATTTTCCTTCCTGTTGTTTTGGCTGTCATTATTTTTGCTCGATTTCTTAATAGGTAATGTCCTCTTGTTGGAAGCGAACATTTCCCAAAATGGCATCGATGTTTCAAAGTTCAACCAGTGAATTTTCTGGAAAGTATACACCTATACTTCAGGCAGCAGAGCGTGGTTTTTTCATGGATGATTGCGTGTTTGCTTTTTAAATTGTTTTAATTTAAATCGTAGAAGTTTCTAGAGAAATGAACGGTAGCTGAGGGTAGACTTGAGATTGATAAGAAGATTCATAGATTTATGCTTTGAGAAGAGATTTTCGTCATTGTGCGCAAAATATCAGATGTTTTAATGGAATTTAACTGTTTCAGTTTCGCATTCTAAGGACCTAAGAAATAGATGATTCTGTAAAGTAGTCTATGCATTGCTCCAATAGTCTTCATTGATGGTACTGTAGATTTAGCATAGTGAAAACTCTCTGGCTTTGAATAACCTATTAAATGTGCGTTAAGAATATCTTAGCCTTAGCTATTTTTTGTTAAAGTATCAGTCCCAGAAATTTGTTCTCGATGATGTTAATCATATAGTTATGCAATTTCTCTCTGCTAGTTGTGAGCTACAAAACTTCCTCTAGACCAAACCTGAATCACTAGGATGTGTTGGATTCAATTTCTCATTTCTGTTTGCTTTTAAAAGTTTCAATCGGAGACTCTTTTTTTTTGTTGCTACTGTTAATTAATCGAAATTGCAAGATGTTTCAGAAGTATTTTATAAAAATATATTTTTATGTCAGGTCAGCTGAGCTCCAAGTTGATATACAGTCCATCCACCATGGCAATTTGCTCGATCCGGGAACATTTTGTTCGCATTTCACTCGAGAAATACCGGAACAGATTAATAGAACAAAATTGGCAGAGTATATCAAAGTGTTAGCAAGCTTATCGTCTTGCAATGTACGTACTCCAATGTACGTTGATTTTGAACATGACCGAAATATGTTCACTGTACGATTCGCTGTTTTAGATGGTTTGTTCCTTTTTGTATTTTTATGAAAATCAAATTAAAATGTTGTCAGAATAGTTATCAAGACTAGTAGTAAATTATGTAAATTATTCATATGTTACATCACTGTTTTTATAAACATTAACATGGTTTGTCTTGTTTTGAATCTCGTTGTTTTATAGTGCAGCTCTAGACTACTAGTAGAAGTTTTCGACAAGATGCTTGATTGAGCTATTCGAAATAAAATCATTTATCTCCTAAATTTGAATTTGTAAATGATTATAGCAATTTCTTTTGCGACATTTTAGGGTACAGACCGCGAGAGATGGACAGTGCGGACAATGAAAAGCTTGTAGAGGGGTCAATGTTTGCTATAAAGGTCAGTTCTTCATGGGTGACAACTTTCTGACTTATCTATGCTTTTTGGTTTTTCGAACCTGCTGAAGTGATTTTTCGAAAACCGTGTTTTTTGTTTTAAGTAAATTAGATTTCTTCGTTCTTTTTGTTGGATTTGTTTTAGGCTTCAGTACTAATGTAAATAGTAAATGACAAGTTAGTAAGCTATCCTCATGGATTTCTGTTTATTTATTAATTGCAGGTATATTTTACACCATGTGTCGTTACATTTCATTATTCATAAAATTCAAATATTTTTAAAAATTAGGTTAATTAAGAATATAACTGTATGTAATTGATAATCGTCTTAACGGCACGAAATATCTATGCTGGAAGTGCGTATTTCAGAGTTAGCTTAGATATTAACTTAAATAATTCATTTTGCTCAACTTTTCATTTTGTAGGAATAAATGATACTTTTGGTGATAAATTATGTGTAAGTAATAAATGGAGAATTATAATTAGTTTTGCAATAATTATTGTTAAAGAGCTGCAAATATTTTCAGGTTCATTACATCTCCCTACGTCGTATTTTAGTTGACACAAGAGTTTTAGTTGACACAAACAGGAGAACTTGTATAACGCGAATTTATTTCCATCTGAATTATCCTCCTGAAATACGTAGATTTCGTCAAAAACTGAATTTGCTGCGAGGACCAAAAATGGAAGTAGTTGGTGAACGATTCAGGTCGGTCATAAATCTCGCTAAATTTTGAAATTTGGAAAAAAAACGACCGAAAATATTTCTAAATATTTCCAATGGAAATATTTCCATTGCTTCTCAATTAACTCAATACCGGAACTATGTAGCTATAATTCTAGTTAAAGTGATTACCATGTTTAAATTCTGAGAGCACAGGTCAAATTTCGAAATGATAGAGGA
>NW_018108288.1:10697-24649 GCF_000183805.2 Loa loa | reverse complement strand
TGCTTAAGTAATAACTAAGTTTAACAAATTTTAAAATATGCATATATATATATTATATATTTATACCATAAATACAAATTAGCTAAAAATAACTTTTTTTTTAGTCCAAATTATAACCCAATTAAAAATTTGAACAATTCAAAATATAAATAATTCATTTTTAAAATTAAAAAAGAATAGCTTACAGTAATTGGACAAAGTAAAAGTAAAACATTTCCAAGCCGAGTATCAACTGATTCAAAAATGTTGTTCTAAATACCATTGATATAATTCATTAACAGCTCCATTTCGTGCCATTTCAATACTTTTGGTGATAAATTATGTGTAAGTAATAAATGGAGAATTATAATTAGTTTTGCAATAATTATTGTTAAAGAGCTGCAAATATTTTCAGGTTCATTACATCTCCCTACGTCGTATTTTAGTTGACACAAGAGTTTTAGTTGACACAAACAGGAGAACTTGTATAACGCGAATTTATTTCCATCTGAATTATCCTCCTGAAATACGTAGATTTCGTCAAAAACTGAATTTGCTGCGAGGACCAAAAATGGAAGTAGTTGGTGAACGATTCAGGTCGGTCATAAATCTCGCTAAATTTTGAAATTTGGAAAAAAAACGACCGAAAATATTTCTAAATATTTCCAATGGAAATATTTCCATTGCTTCTCAATTAACTCAATACCGGAACTATGTAGCTATAATTCTAGTTAAAGTGATTACCATGTTTAAATTCTGAGAGCACAGGTCAAATTTCGAAATGATAGAGGATTTATTTGTAGGTTTTATCCAGAAACAGATTTTCAAAAAGATGTTAACGCGGCAGTCACCGCTATTAACGATAGTCCAGTCTTTTGTTTGCAGTTCACAGAAATGACGAATGTAAGAGTAGTTTTGGTTTTTCTCTTTTTTATACTTTAATCACCAAATATAGATTATTGCTGATATTTATTGGAGATTTCTACTTTTAGATTCCATAGAATTTCTGCACAATCATTAGGGCAGTTATTGCTTTTTATTTTTAGAATGATGTGTTGTATAGGCTATTGAGTAGGTTGCATGCCCGCGTCAACCTTCCGATTGAATTCGCCAATGTACGGCTTTCATATTTTCCCGTCGACAAGTAAGCATTGTTCACCGTCATTGATAAAATTTTATCAGATATTTTGATTAACAAACGAAGTTTAGCATTTACTATGAATCAAAGCTAAGCATTAATATTAAAATGTACGTAGGACTTGATAATTTAGTAAAATTCGATTGTTAAAATGCTTTTCACTTCCAACTAGTTTCAAAATTAAACGTTAGTTCAGTTATCAGGCACTGATTTAGTTAAATTTGAGTAACTGATGAGTGAAGTGAGTACGTGGGTAATTTTGCAGATCACTTGGATAATTTTAGTTACGTGGCATTACCAGTTCGAATGATTGGTTGTGACTATCGAAAATGTGCTAGTGAGGAGGCAATTCTACAAAGCGGCAAATTATATGAGCCCATGGAACCGAATGTTGATAGGACTTGGTCCAAAAAACTAAGGTCACTTTCTTTTGGACTGGAATATTTGATTGCAGCATTATTGTCACGTGGTGCTGTCGTAAAAGATCAGTTGCTGGTACGCACATAATTTTCACATTGAATTTGTTCATAAAGTTTTTTTTTCAAAATTTTTACTAATTGTAATTCATATAGTTTAGAATTATTTGATTTCCTCAAGCCGTTTATTAATCGTTAGCTTTGTAATTACTATCTCCCATTTACCGCATTGTACTTATATGATTTGTTTTGAATACTTTTTTCTTAAAATATTTTCTTCTGGTTTTTACCGAACCTGACGGTAATCAAGATTACGGATAGAGTTCCAACACAATGCAGTTGATTTATTTCAGAGATCTATTGAATCAAGAAATCAATTTCTAATGCATGTGGTGGATAGCTACGAGCAAGACGAAGCTGTGAGTTTTTCTTTTCTATTTTCGTTCTCGTTACATCCGTTTTTATTTTTTGTGTAAAAAAAAACGATCTTAAAGCTTATTTTTATTGGAAATTAAAAAATATGTGCTTGAAAAACGAGTAAACTTTTCTACTAAAATTTGTCACTACAAAGTTTGCTGTCTTCGCTTCTTTCTTCTTTCTACCGTATTTACTAATTTTCTTATAGTCTTAATCCGTTTTGCTGAAATTAGATTCAGTAATGAAATAATATTTTCATTTCTTATTTCAAAATACATGAAGTTGATAAAAATCGACCCTGTTCCAATTTTTAACAGTTTATTTTGTTAAAGATAACACTAGAAGTGTTGGAACGTTTGATCAATATGGTCGATGAAATGAAAAATATACCACCATTGATAAGTGCATTTGATAATATACATAAGAGTATTTTTGTAAAGAAGGACTTGCTTGCTGAGATACACGAAAGAAGTGCCAACGAAGGATTTCAACGTGTTCGAAAGGTTTTGAAACTTTGCTTAACGTTCATATTTTGAAGGGGAAGAAGGAACCAATTAATAGTGCAATAGATTTGGAAATCATGCTAGATAAAAGGACTGTGCTCGGATTACCTTGTTTCTGAATGTTCAAAGCTAGTATTGTAAACTGAACGATGCATTTATTTATTAATGAAAATCATCAGGCTGTGATAACACCTACTCGAATGCTTCTCGTAGTTCCGGAATTGCTGATGGGAAATCGCGTACTGCGTGAATTTGATGAACATGGTGATCGTGCGTTACGGATTCAGTTTCGTGATGATGATGGTACACATCTAAGGCGCAACAAAGTCGGATCATACATTATTGAAACAACAGTTCATAATTGCTTACTACATGGAATTTACATATCAAGTAGGATACTTTCACAAGCATGGAATAATATTGAAATAATATTGTAAACTAATATATCAATAGCTTCAAGTCCAGTTCAAGAGCCTCATAATCTGACCTACTTTATTCGATTAAGAACCTGATCCGAATATCAATAACTTTATCTGCGAATGATAGTTTCGAGTGATAGCTCAGAATGATAGTTCGAATGACCACTGCCAATGTGATGCGTTAGCAGAAAAATATTAAAAGCATCTTATATGAAATTATCCGCGAAAGAATAAAGGTTACTGTTCCAATAATATACCAAACATTAGTCATTAGCGGTATTTTCATTACATTCACTTCATGGCGTACTTTTTATATCGTCCTTTTATTTCTCTTTTTTACTTCTTTTTTTATAATTTTTTATCCGCTGATGAAAGAGATTAGAATCCAGTATTCTGTCATAGCAGATAACTTCTTCACAGAACTGTCACTAGTCTTGTTCCTATGATCATCTGAACTGGGAAAATATCCACGTTCTGCTTTGCTGCTTGTAATATAATATTCTTCAGTGCCCTATAGTTCACATTAAATTCATTCCATTACGGTGTTATTTTCTTTTTTTTCAGATTCTCACTTTGTTTACTTGGCTTCTTCAAACTCTCAGATGCGTGACAATGGTTGTTATTTCTTTAATGATGGTGATGATGGTAGAGTGGGAAAGATTCGCGAGAAACTTGGCAAATTTGATCGTACTAATATTCCAAAGTTAATGTCTCGAATGGGTCAGTGTTTCACGCAGTCAAAGGTACAACAATACTCGGTTCTGTTTGTATATTCATTAAAATGAGATACTGATGTATAAATTGGATATTAAATTTTCCTTTTGATTCCAGCCATTTTCTTTTTTTTGCTCTATATTTGTAATTCATTCTATCCTTTTCCCTTAGTTCAAATGAAAAGGCAGTTATCTGTTAAACTGTATTTGATATTGTTGTAGCTGTATCTCTCATGTTCTTTACTTCAGGAAAGTGATGTTGTTTTGAAACGTAAAAAATATAATAAAACATACGATGTGATAGGTGGGAAAGATTCATGTGGAGAACCGTTTATTTTCTCAGATGGTGTAGGGAAATTATCAGAAGATTTTGCCGAGCGAATTGCTAAAGATTTGGGTTTGAACAAATGTGTCCCTAGTTGTTTCCAAGTAAGATTAACTTTCTAATAATGACATTTATAATGTTTTCAAGTTTGAGTTATGCCTTCAAATTTAGTTGGATATGCTTTTACCAGTGCATATCATGCATCTGTATTTTCCAGAGAAGCTTCTGTACATTATAGAACTATCCAGTCGTTTGTCACTGTATATAAGATCGAGCTGTTCCTAATTGATTATCACTATCAGCCAAAAGCAGATTCATCATACTAGTTGCTAAATTATTCCTTTCAAAGCTTAGATATCAGTGAAAGAAATATGAGTAGTGTGATAGAAAGATGGAGTCAGTGAGAACTAAATTCCCATGAATTTTTGAAAGTTTTAATATTTTTCGTGAAATCTTTTACTTTTACCTAGACTTAAATCCTTTGTTAATTTAAATAAAGTATTGCATAATTCCGGTTATAGTTCAGGCTTCGAGGCTTAAAAGGCGTGCTTTCTGTTGATCCAGCATTGCGACAACGCCGATTATGGGCTGAGTGCAATGATGTAGAGGATAAAAATAGGAAAACTGAAAAAGTGAACGATTTAGATGTACTGTTTAGACCATCGCAGGTATAACCTACTCAGTATTTCATTTACTCCCATATATTTGATAAGTTTTTTGCACAGAAACTGAAAGGCACACAAACTATTGAACACAAATATTTTCTTTTTCTGTTTTCAAATTCGATGTAACTCTCTATTTGGTTAGACGAAATACGAAATCTACTCTTTTGGGAAACTAAATCCTATAAATCATTTTTTTGTTTTATTTCTATATTTTGCTTTGGTTTGTGAATATTACTGAAAAAAAAGTTTCTTGTATAGGATAAATTCCATGCACCAAGGAAAGAAATGATAGAGATTGTGAAATATTCCAGTCCAACACCAGTCTGTTTAAATAGACCGTTTATTAATATTCTGGATCAGGTTAGTACTTTTCCGTCTTTTTCGTCTTAACTTTCCTAAAATATATATAAATTGCTTTCAATGTGTGATTCGTATTAGTGTTTGTTCTGTCACATGGATGTCGCTCAGTTAAATTTGTCAGGTGTAACTTGAAACTATCTTTTCCTTTTACAATTACTGCTGTTGTTTTTAAAATTATAGGTAAGCGATATGCAGGGATTTGATGTACATAGACGCATAGTTCATCGCATACATGGTTTACTAGATCGCCAGCTATTGCAACTCTCTGATGCGCTAATGAGTGAAAACAAGTAATTGTCCTTTACATTTTATTTTGCAATCAGCTTTTACCAAAATCTAAATTTTTTTAGATTTCAAATGTAATTTTTATCCTTTGCAGGTGTCGTGAAAGACTAGCAGAGTTTCCGAGACGGATCAATGTGCAATATTTATCATTAGCACGAGGTTTCACCCTTACACAGGAACCATTTTTTCGTGGTCTGCTAATTGCAAGTGTTCGATTCACGTTACGTAAATTTTCCAATCCATTGCGCTTCCCCTAACCTTTAAATGTGTTATCGCGGCATTTGCAAAGAACAAAAGTAGCTCAAGATAAATTAATCAAGAAGACGGAAGGTTTTAAATCAAAAGGGAAAAAAATTAGAAATAGATTCATTCAACATAGTGAGAAATTACGAAGAAAAAGAAATTATTCGAATGGAATGAATTACAAATTTAAAGAGACCAAGTTCAACAAAAATTGATTCTAAAATCAAAAAAAAATCAAATTTTCACCTATTGTAGATTAGATTACTTAAACCATTTTTGCATGATGTATTTTACATAATACATAATATAAAGTACAGTAGAACAGTAGTAGTTTTCGGCCAGTCACAAATAAAAATAAAAATAAAAAATTTATTTCATTACTCCTGTAGTATCAGTATTTGTGATATTATTATGAAAACTGCAAACCGAACGTTATTTCATGAATTTTTTATTTTTGCAAACATTCCGCAATTTTGATAATTGCTCTTTATTTCAGAAAAGCAATTATTTAAGGAACAAATTCAAATACCAGCAAATCTTGGTCGAACTATGTTTGGTATTCTGGATGAGACTGGACTACTTCAATATGGACAAGTATTTGTACAATTTACCAATAACGTTTCTTTGAAGACACCATCAAAGGCTGCAGCAAAAACAATAGTTAAAGGTTCATTTCTGTTCGAGAAAAATTTTCTCATTTATTATGCACTCTCAGGTAATATAGCATTTATGTTGAGTTTATACTATTAATATTCTATTACTTAAAATTTGTTAAGAACCAGTGGTTGTCTTTTACATCTTCAATTTATGCCCAAATATCAAAGCATTTGGGCATACATTGAAGCATTTCGCTGCTCATTTTATTTTTAAACTTTAGTTTTGAGTACCAGTCTGATTGAGCGGTTTCACAATCATTTTCAAAATATTTTTCGTGATGGGTGTCTTTGTCCTACGTATACACCTTTTTTTACAATTTATATTTCTCCTCTTTTTTATGAATTTCCTTCCTTATCGCTACTATCCACACAGTTTGCATATTTCACAATTGTTTGTTGGTCTTAATCTGCTCTGCAATTTTTATACAGTGAATACAGCCGTAGGACCGATCGCACAAAAATTTTCAATTTAACTGTAATTTAGCAGTTAAAAAATATTTTCAGTATTTGGTGCTATTAAACTAAGGAAATCTGAATACTTTTTATATTATAGGTCCCGTGTTAATAACAAAAAATCCGTCAATAGTTGCTGGTGATGTAAGGGTCTTCGAGGCTATTGATTTACCTGAATTACGGCATTTGGTTGATGTAGTTGTTTTTCCGCAGCATGGACCCCGACCACATACGGATGAAATGGCCGGTTAGTCATCATTTTAGATTTTTAGAAGCTTCCAAGTGTGTTCGACGAAACGAAATTCATCCATGTTATAACAATGATTATTCGCTATTCTGTTGTTGTGTGGAGTTTAAATTTTTCTGTGATTTTGCTGTGATCTTTCGACTGCATAATCGTAATCATATTCATTCTAGAAGTCCTCAACGCTATTTATCAGATCCCATATGTCTTGCGTGCGTTATCGTCAATCAATAAATCAAACTATGAATTCGTTTTCATTTTTAAGGATCTGATTTGGATGGCGATGAATATAGCGTTATATGGGATGATCAAATGTTATTTGATCATAATGAAGAGCCGATGGATTTCAGTAAGCTTGTTCGACCCCCTGATCTTCTAGAGGAGGATGAAGTTGTTAGTTTCTGTTGAAACTTCTCAATGGTCATTCACTGGACATGTTGCTAATAAATATAAATATTTCAGATGATGCATACTACATTATTATTTACTTATTTTTCCTATCTTCGACAACGCAGTTCATTTTTCCTTTCGAAAATAATATGTTTCAGCAAGTGTTCCAAATTCTACCGTTCTGCTATTTACATTATTGTTTCAGGTACGTGAAATGCGCCGTTTTTATGTTAAATATATCATGCAAGATTCAGTTGGTGTTATAGCGAATGCTTTTCTCGCAAATTCTGATATGTTTGGAATTGCCAGTGATGTTAGTCTTCCTTTTTTCTCATAAAGAAATATTTCACCCAGTGAAGTATTTATCTTAAAAGCTTAAACTACGCTGTCAAGATGTTCTGCTGAATGCTGAAAAAATACTTTTGATCTTTATTTTGTTAGTTTTATTATTAATCGATTGCATCTTAGCATATTATTTATATACTGTGTGCGACCTAACCAATTATTATTCACTTATATAGTGCTGTCGTTATTTTGAGGGTATTTCAGATTTGCACTAGTATAGCAGAAAAGCATTCTCAGTCTGTGGATTTTCCGAAAACAGGATGGCCTCCGCGGCCATTAGTCAAAGAATGGAGCAAAGGACCAGATGGAAAAATTATGCCACCTGAGCGTCCAGAACGATGGCCTGATTTTATGTGCAAAACTCATGAACCTTCATATGTTTCAACTCGCCTCGTAGGGCAGTTATTCAGGTATTTGTTAATTTTCTGCATTATTTTTTAGAAATTGCCAGAATTGATGGTGTAGTTATCGGAGTTTGCCTGTAAGGTTGTTGTTTCGATAGAATTGTCTCTACAATGAAATAATGCAATCGATAAGCTTATGCTGAGATCTAGAGTAGAATGAACAAAAAGACCATTTCTTGTCTACAAGATGGTCCTTCGTTCTTTCTGCTCTATATTAATTCGTTAGCCAGTACTTCCGTAGTAGCTGGTCAGAAATTTCTCTTGCAGGCGCATCCGTCTAGTTCATGATGTCCTTACAATAACCGCTGTTTCCGAAGGGCATTCACAAATAGTGGTGGATCCCCTCTTAGAATACCATGGTTGGGAAAGTTATGAGAATAATGCGAATTTAAATTTGATAGCATACTCCGCTCATATTAAGGTATGTTTTCTTCATAATTCTGCTGTGTTACCTCCTTTATGTCTTCTTGAAAGTTCCTTCGAAGGTTATTTGTTTCATCCATCTCTTTCATATGATAGCGTTTTCAGGCTCTTATGGATAATTATGGAATAGAAGATGAATATCAGCTATTCTCTGGTTGTTTCAGTAAAATTCGTAATCGAATCAGTGATAGGGACACAGATGATATGTCTCAGTTTAATACCAATTTTTTTATTGAGCAAAAACTTACGAATATATTTATGAGGTAGATGATTTTTTTGGAGAGAATACCAAATTGAAAATATATTCTATATTAAAATGACGGATTCAATCAGCAGATTTTTTCTTTTCGAACATTTCAATAATCTTCAAAGATTTATGAAAAACATCTCGTGGTCATCTACCGCAGTCTTCTTTCAGTTTCCGCTCTAGTTTCTTTGCTGAGTTTGGCGATTTTATGTCCTGTACGGAACCAGATGATGATTTTCATAGCAAAGATATGACTGAGCGACGATACTGTAAATGTCCAACCATGGAGATGAAGAAGAAAGCATCCGCTTATTACATCGTTTGCTATCGTAAGTTACACTGAGCTACCGAATTGTCTTGTGAGCATGAATATTTGATTTATTGAATATCCTAAAAATATTCGAATGTAGTTAATGAATGTCAAAAAAAATTCTTTAATATGGAGTCAACATGAAAGCATCCTTAGTCTCTTTTCTTGGTTGTATGGTATTCCAGTTACATAACCACAATAAAGATTATCGAAATTTTAAAATACTTTTGATCCTTACTTTTCATTGTTATTATGCTATTATTAGCTCCCTAGTCAAGTAAAAAAGAGCCGAACATTTCTCTGTAATCGATTTTTTTCCGTTTTGATAATTTTTCAGTGATATTTTTCTGAGCACATAAGTTCTAAATGCAAATTTTTTGATGGCTTTTATCTTTGGTTAATTAATCTCTTGGCTATAGTAATTTGCTTTTATCAATGCTATGAAAAGTATTTAAAATCTGATTACTTTTCAGGCAAAGCTGTGAATGGGATAGGTGAAAGATTGCTATCATTTCCTTGGATCGCATGGGACATACTTGCTGAAATAAAAAAAGAGAATTGTGTGATAACATCGCAAAATATATTAACCACCGATCCTCTATATGACCACATATCAAACGTCAGAATTTTCTTTTTTTTATTTCGAATTTTCAAGTTTTTGGTCGTATTTAGATGTCTTAGCGACTGAAGATGTATAGAATTAATAATCCCTTCTTCATGTGATGTACAAGTCAAACAGCTCAATTTTAGGAGGGAATTTTGTATTCACACTTTTATAAATTACAAACTGAAGTGATTTTTAAATATGCTTGAAATAGCAGGAGGTTTTATGCATAATGTTCTTGCCTAGGTAGTATCCATTCGTTCTTCTAATCCTTCTCCTGTAGCTCTTATCATGGATTTCTGCTTTCAGAATGAAATTTTTCCTCTAAATTTTTTCTTCTAAATTTTTTCTCCAGGTTACTTCTTAATTAGAAATACAAAAGCTGATAATTTCTAGATTCTGACATGTTTTTGTGGTGATAATGAAATGGATTTTGATCAAACTATAAGATTTTTAACGGAAGGTGCATCTGGTCTACATGCCATAAAGCGATATTGCAGAAAATATAAAGGCAATAATTAAATGTTCTATTGAAGCCATTCTAGGATTTGCTGCAAGCAAATTTTTGTAAATTCACCATATTCGTTTTGTCGATTTTCCAAATTTGACATGTGAAAAGAAGTTCTGATGTATAGTTGTGAACTTTACCATTTTAGGGTTGGACAAATTATTTTACGTGTTATGCAAATGGGGTGAACAACAACGATTATTTGAAGGACGACTAAAGCGAGAGCATTTATGTTTGTTGCTAATACAGTATGGTTTGGGATATATAAGCGGTGAAAACATGCGGAGCTATGTTTTTCTTGAACAGGTTTTCTTGAACAGATTGGATCATGTAATTCGTAGTTCTCTCTGCGTGACAGTTATTTGATGTGTTCTTTAATTCCTATTTTGGAAAATGCTGTTTATATGCTTTATTAGTTTGTCTGGTTCTTGCTTGATTAAAACAATTTAGAATATTTTCGAATATTGAAGATATTAACCTTTGGTATAATGCTTATTTCATACAGCTCAACTTTGAAATTTGTTTAACCCGGGAAACTCTTCGAAATTCAAAATTTCACTTTCATTTAAATCTCCTGTTCCCTAATTTTTTCCTTTGCTATCGCAGAACATAATTCTGTTTAATTTGACAACTAAATCATATATTTGAACAAAAATTTTTTCAGACTGATGAAATTCCTCCGGAAAATTCAAATGAAGATCAAGATTTAAACAACCTAATTGGTGGTATCGGCAAATGTTTCCTGCGATTTCTTCAATATTTGAGTTCACGATCATTCGAGATAATGAAAGTTTTTAATTTTATGCAACCAAATCTCGGATATCAGTCAATATTGATGCGTGGCCAGTGGTTCGATTTGCATCAGGTCTTCATCTTCCATTTTAAGCACGTATCACTATTATTAATATCTAACACTATTATTAACAATTCGCTTTGTTTTCATTTAATTTCAGCATTATTTGTTATTCTTTGATTGGATGAATTTATTTATAATCCTTTCTAAAAAGAAAATTACGGATCATGGATTTTTTTTTTTGGAAATATTGAAACTTATCTTTTTATCTTGATTTGTATACTTTTCAGCCAATCACTTTTTAGGTGGCTGTCAAAACTTTCTATCGAATAGTGCTTACTAATCATTTCGATGAATTGCCAGTATTTGAAAGAGGGCAGATGTCAGCTATTACTTTATCTGTAAGTGTCACTTATAAGTTCGATTTGTCTAACTTAATCTATCATTGATGCGAGCAATGACAAATATGATGAATCATAGTTGGATAATTATTTGTATGATGATGATTCACGTTTTTATGGTTAAATTTGTCAAAACGAGTGATAATTGTGATGTTACACAATGTTTGAATTTACAGACTGTATTCTTATTTCAAAATTTCAGCTACAGAGTTTTATCGAAGCTGAACCTTTTACTATCGAATTACCGGAAGATTTGCGATCTCATGATGAACATTTGAGAATTAAAATGATGAAATATTCGGGCGTGCGCTATCTACATTTGAGAAGAATCCCATATAGAAAAAGTTGGTTTTCAACTTGAAATCACTTAGTTATTAATCAAATTTATTGGTAATTAATGTCTACCTGTATTTCAAACGTGTTATGTGGTTTATTAGCAAATAACTTGTCAATTTCATGACAGAACCCAGTAAGCAGGAAAATTTAATAGGAATTAAGTTTTGTATAGGAATTACTTCTCCTGTTTCAAAATTTATCATACTGGTTTCGAGTATCGATATTCCGAAAACACAATGTGCAAACTGGCACACTAAGTTCATCCAAAGATCGATAATGTTTAAGTTTGACGTTGATCTGAACTGTGTCAGCAGTTCGAGTTTCGCTTTTTTTTTCTTTTTTTTCACTAGTTCTGATATGTTAAGGTTCAATTTAAACAGATTGCTGCATCATTTGCATTTACTACTATTACTTTACTTCTATAGAAAAGCTTTCAGATCGAGTTGTGGTATCAGCATTTGGTACGTTGGAGTCATTGCATCGATTACGTGATATACTTGCTGTGAAACCTACCTCAAATATACAAGCTGACAGTAAAACACGCAGTGATATGATGCTTCGATTGGTCTATGAGCGGATCCAGGAATTGCCTTAAAAATTTTCTGCTAATAGCGGTATTTGCTGTCATGATCTCCCAAGAAACCGTTAGGGATTTTGTTAAATGTGATAAAAACTGTCTGAACTTTCGAACTCTACTTATCTAAAGTTTTGTAAATTTTTGTCATTAATTTTATTGATATAATAATACGGATTTGTTCGTTATTGAATTCAGTATTATAGTATATAAGCTGACAGGTTCCGATTTGTAATGAGTTGGACCCCCTAATACCATGTTTAAATTGATCTCATCTAGGTTCTTAATGATTGATCATGATCAAATAGTCGTTGGACGATTATTTGATGAACATATATTGATTGTATGGTATACGATTTTTTTTTCACATATACCGCATTGTCAATTTAAGATTTTACTTTTCCGTTGACATATTGTAAGCAAAAAAAACCACTGAACTGTTAAAGTAGTTTTTCTTTTTTTTGAATGAAAAATGACTGAAGCAATTCTTTGAAAACTTTTTGAGATTCATTTTTAAACCAGCCATTGTTCATTCATTTATTTGAAATTTTGACATTAATGTTCAGTATTCTGTCACTCAGTTTACGTTAAATATTCTGGAAACAGTGGATAATAATCAACAAATGTTTGCTACTATCAAGTTTATGCTGTATAATTTGTTTATATATTTCAGGTTTATGTTTATTGTTGTGGAATTTTTCTGCCTTTTTTAAATGCTGCAGTTGAATGGTTCAATTCTTTAGTTATTCTGATTGTTGGATGATCTTAGCATGTAGTAAATCTTACCATTTTCATAACCCCTCATTATTTAATAAGTCGTACTGCCTTCTTTTCTAAGGATAGTAGGTTTACAAATCGCCACTGATTTGTCTGTTATTTTTGTCATTTTTGAATGCCTTTTAATTGTCCCTTTCTCTCTATCAAATGCAAATTACATTGATACGTAGAGGTTGATTAATCGTAAAATTTTCCTGTCATTCGTGATTCCAACTTTCTCTTCGCAGTTTATTTGACTTACCGCGGTATATCTCCTGCTGATTCGATAAAGTATTTAATTTTTGGTAAGAGTTACAGTACCATTGTTATAGTTGCCTTATGTGATGTATTTTAGATAAATCATTTATAGTAATTAATATTTTAAGCATTTGAAAAAATGTCTTTTGAAAAATTTCCCTTTCAACTGATAACGATCTGATAAAATGAAATCATATCACTGTCGTTAGTGGTGTGATTTCCTTTTAGAATATTGCTGTAAAGCTTAAAGTTTCTATTAAAATACCATAGAAATCATTTTGATGGATTTATTTCTATAAATAATATGAAAAATGAAATTTGATAAAAATAAAATTACATTTAGTAATTTGCATGATTTTGCAACTAATAAATAAATGATAGCGGAAACAATACATATTAATGCGATGATTAATTATCTATACAATAATTATAAATAAGATAGTTAACCTTGTGATGCAATCACTAATAATAGGAGTAAAACCCTTACTAATATGTTAATTTATCATTCAATAAAGTATACTCATCAAATATTCATATACAATAACAACTATCGTATGATATGATATGATATGATATAATCAATATCGGATATATTTTATACCAAAAATATCGACCATTATTTAATAATCATAATTTATATTGCAATAAAATGTGTATATGAATGAATGTCTTTTGTTATATATTACTACGATAACTAAATTCTTTTTGAGGAAATTTCCGACAATTTTACGGAAATAGTTGACAAATTGTTTCCTAATATCTATTTTATCTAATCTTTTGAAAAAAA
>NW_018108288.1:0-10208 GCF_000183805.2 Loa loa | reverse complement strand
ATTTTTAATACTAAATACTTTAAGAAAAAAAGAAAAAAAGGAAAAAAGAAAATGCAAGAGAAAAATGAATGAGAAATTATTAGTTTTTCAATTTAAAATCTCAATTACTTCCTATTCATTGAAATTTTTTGACAAATATTAAAAAGTAATTTTTATTCCAATTAAATATACTTTTTTTTCGATTTCACATATATAAATTATTAGTGTAAAAATGAAAAATTTGAATAAAATGATTTGAAATTTGACAAGGATAATATATTTGAATAAAATAAATTCATTGAAGCATGCAATTGTTATACATACATACATATATATATATATACATTTTGTATAATTGTCCCATTTCTATTTCCATTCCAACTAATATTATCGTTATCATAACAAATTTGCCTATTTATTATTAAAATTAAACCAGTAAATAAGTAAACAAATGAGTAAATAAGTAAATAAATAAATGAGTAAACAATTGGCAAAAGTATGAATGCTTTCCTTTTTCTTACCCATTATTTCATTATAATTTATCATTTAAACTGGATTAATTTTTGAAATTTTTTATTTATTTATTTATTTTTTATATATTTTTTTTTTGAAAAGTTACTTATATAAAATTTTAATTTATTGAATAAGCACAATAATTATTCTAATGATATTTAAATTTGTATACAATTTCAAATTATCAGAATACAATAATAATTATTATTCAAAGATTATTTTGAATTATTAAATAAATGTCTTAACAAGTATAAATTTTTAAGCATTACTTGTAAATTTCAAAAAATTTTTAAATATTATGTGTAAATTACATTTACACATAATTAATGCTATAATAACGAATAAAGCTATCAACTACAAGTAGTTTTTTCCATAAGCATTTTGTTTTAATATAATTTTTTTTCGATTAATTATTATTAATTAATTTATATGTAAACATTTTTCATAATAAATATCTGTTATGGTAGTATTAATTATTTTAATTGAATTAAATGAAATTAATTTTCGAATGAAATTTTTTTTTTCCATCAAATAAACTTTCACAGTATTGTTTTATCAAAATGAAGAAATTAATTCAAGCAAAAAATGTTTAATTTATCAATTTTTATGTGAAAAAAAAAACAAAACAATGAGTAAGGAAATTTCAATTTTATTATTATGACAGTCTTTTTTTTCGTTTTCATTTCTCCAGATTTAAATTTTTACTAAAATATTAAAATGAGACAAGCACTTGTCAACCTCTTACGCATTTCATTGATTGATATTGTTGCTTCAATTTCATTTTGATCACTTGAAAATAAATATGCAAAAAATAAAAGTAAAAAGAATAAAGGAAAGATGAAATGTAATTATAAAGGTCGTGTAGATGACAATTAAAATATCAGTGACAAAATAAAAATATCTGTAAACATTATATCCAATAAACACTCATATCTTATTTATTTCACTTAAATGATAAAATGATAAAAGTGATAATTTAACAAAAGAGTGGGAGGGAGAGAGAGAGAGAGAGAAAAGAAAAGATAAGCAGGATAATAATAAAGTTTTAAATTTGATCAATATTCATTGTTTTCATATGATTTGCAAATAATTTTCGTTACTTCTAACGATAATAATAAGACAAGAAAAGGATCACAAAAGTTGACAAGTATGACAAAGTTTTTGTCCAATCAAATGACAGATTAAAAGGAATATGAGACAAACGAAATTCGATTCACGGCCGTTGTGTCACCTCTATAGTGTCAAATCATCATTATCGGCAAATGAAGCATATTTCGACTACTTCTTGCTAAATTATGGACATCGCTCACATTTCACTTCAACAATTTATCTTATCAATGGTCATTCATGCTAATGGTCACTCATGATGCTGTAAGCAATTTTAGCAGCATTTGTGCGTTTACTTACCGCATGATACATGCAACGTCCCAAAAATTCTTTCGAACTAAATCTCACTGATTCGCAATTATTGGAATTTTTTTGAACCAAATCGCATCGCTTGCGATATTGAAATTTTTTTAAAATCGCATCAATTACAATTATTGGAATTTTTTTTCTTTTTTTGAATAAAGTCGCATCAATTGCGATTATTATTTTGGATCAAATCGCATCGTTTGCGATTATTGGAATTTATTTATTTATTCATTTATTCATTAATTAATTAATCGATTAATTTATTCATTTATTTTGAACAAAATCGCATTGATAATTGGTCAAAGTAAACACAAAAAAAGTAGAAAAATTAATGAAAACATTATTTTTTAGCATAAAAATATTTTACTTTTCAATGATTGATGCATCTCATTTCAAATGTATTTTTACTTACTTTTCCATTCATTGGTATAAATAATTAATAATATTTGCTACTTATTCAAATATATAAGCCATAAATTTATGGTAAAATTGAAATGAATGAAATTTACATAACGATGACAAAAAAATGTAGCAATTAATTGTAACATATTTACAATGTTTTTATTCTAAATTTTGAATTTCTATTCATCTATAATTATTTCTGTCACATTTTTTTTGCCCAATAACTTTCAATAATTTCAATAATTGTCAATATTTTTAAAAAAAACAAAACTTTTTTTATGGTACATTTTTTTTGTTCCTTTACAATTAAATGATCAAAAAATAATCAAAAATTTCGCATTATCATATTGTATAAAAAATTTTACATTCGTATTTATCGATTTAAAAAAAAAATGATAAAGAATCAATATATTAAATGAAATTTGTTTCCTTTTAAAAATTCTACTACGAGTAAAGTTCCAGCAATGAAATTAAAATGCATTAGAAAAAAAGTTTTGATCTAAATTTGTAATAAATTAACAAAAAATGAAATTCAAAAATAAGTTTATAAGCATTAAGCATAATTTCAATCTTGATGCATATCATATTAAATTATCAAAGTTAATATTCTAGCAAAAAACATGTTACGATGAATAAATAACTCTTATTTGCATTAGATCATAAATTCTAATTCTTGGGAAATTTCCATTTTAAATTAAATAATGAAATTTAGGTGTGAATTAATTGATTTGAAAAATTTTTCATCAAAATATTATCATTCAAAAGAATAGTTTATAGCTTATCTGGCTAAATAATACTTTCATAATTATCAGATACAATTATATTTAATATGCTTATATCACCATTCTTCACCATCACGACTCATTCTTCACCATCAGAATCCATTCTTCACCATCAGAATCTACTTTTTTTTTACCACCATAATTCATTCTTCAACATCACAATTCATTCTTCACCATCAGAATCTATTTTTTACCATCAGAATCCATTCTTCAGCACCAGATTTCATTCTTGAGCATCAGAATTCATTCTTCACTATCACAATTCATTCTTCATCATCAAAATCTATTCTTCACCATCAGAATCCATTCTTCACCATCAAAATTTATTCTTCATCACAATTCATTCGTCTTTATTGCTCATCTTTCATCGTGACAATTCACTCTTCAACAATTATTTTCAATGTTATTGTAATTTCTCTTACTCTCCTCCCTCAATCATCCCTCATTTCATACTCCAGCTAATTCTATAAAATACATACTCATACGTATACATACACATATGCACACGCAAATACAAACTCATGCATACGCATGCACACGCATGCGCATACATACTTATATACATTTATACGTTCGCATGCACGCATATACACATGTATGAACAACATGCACATACATATACACGTATACACAACTCGTATACACGCATACTACACGTGTAATTGTAACACATATACCATAGGTGTAATTAAAATTTTGAAATTATGAATTTTTTTTTTTCATTTTGGAAGATTAAATGAGCGTCATATGTTGTCACGAAATTCAAACTATTTTTTAATATCTTAAATTAAACGTATTTTGATAGAAATTGCGTGTATGCAATTCTAAGTAATTATAAACATTGTATATTTGTCAGTTTACTTTCTCTTATTTGTATACTTTCCACTTACGTATCTAATTATTAAGTAAATAATGAGAATCTTATTAGCATGACAATTGATTTATTCAGACGTGATAAATAAAAACCAAAACGTAGACGGATTCAAATCTAGTGTTAATCAAACATAGATTTAGGTGAATTCAAATCTAGACATAATAAACAAACCTAGACCTAGATGAATGCAGACGCAGATGTGACACTTAGACTTAAATCTAGACAAATGCAGACCGAGATAGGATAATTAAACCTAAGCCAAGACGAATGCAAGCCTAGATAGGATAATCAAACCTAAGCCAAGACGAATGTAGGCCTAGATAAGATAATCAAACCTAAGCCAAGACGAATGCAGGCCTAGATAAGATAATCAAACTTTGGCCTAAACGAATTCAAATGAATTCAAATCTAGACGTGATAATTAAGCGTGGAATCGAAATTTAAGTGTAATTAGATTGTTTGAGAGCATATTCAATCAGTATGAAATATTTAGCATAATTTTAATGAAAGCCTAAAGTAGTTTTAATTAAATTTGTTCTAACAGTATAATGACTATTACACTAATTGGAATGCAATTTGGCATATATTAATTTTTATTAATCTTCTCATTCTACACCAATCACCATTGCATTACTTTTTAAATTATTCATAAATTTGTTGAATTTTTAAATTCAACCTATTCTTCCTTTCATTTTATGCAAAATTAAAGAATTAAAAAAAGAAAAAAAAGTTTTGTTATGAAATTTGTTTTTGCTAAATTTTAGCCTAAAAAGACATTTACATTACATTAAATTGTAATTTATAATACTTTTTTTTTTTTAAGACTTGATAAATTTACCAAAAAAAATTTATGAACTCAATAAAAAGCATTTTCTTTTTTTCTTTTTTTTTTTTAGGAGATGGGATGAGATAATGCTAAAAGACACATTTAATGTCGTGATAGCTTATAGCCTATCATAAATTCATTTTAGCTTATTACCTCATTGGCTCTTTTTCTCCCATTACACCAGAAACAAAAAAAAAAGAAGGAAAACAACGAAGCTAAAGTTTTATTAAATTTAATCTTTGATTTTTCGAATCATGTAATCATTTCTTTAAGTTTTATTAAATTTATTCTTTGATCTTTCAAATCATGTAATCACTTCTTTTAATCAAATAATGTAATTCAAATTTTCAAATTTTTTTTTTCATTTCTATGAAATTTTCCAAATTTGATACTATTTTCATAAGTAAACTGTAAGCATTTAATTTTAATTTTTGTTAATAAATAAAAAAAAGAAAAGAAAAAATTAACAGCGTTACCATAAACTAATACATATGTTTTTGCTTCATATAAAACTTCTAAGCATTCATTAATTCTCATTGATATTTTTCAGTCTTAAAAAAAAAAAAAAGAAAAAAAGAAAAAAAGGAAAAGCAAGGGACAACAGAAAGGAAAAAGGAAGTTAAGTTAGACTTTGAGAGTGTCACATGGAGTAAGACATTGAGTCTATGCAAATATGTATGCATGGATCGGTCAATTGTCGAAATAAATCGTATAAGCTCGATATTAAACGATGTGCAATATTCAATGCAACGACTATCATTATCATTATCATTATCAACAATTATCAATGTCAATAAGAACAATGATAACAATAAGATCCTGATTGTCATACTACTTCTTATCATTCAATCAACAATTGTTGGTAAGTTTAAATTAATCATTTTGTAATGAAATTAAATTAATATATAATATTTGAAATAATTGAATTGAATTTTAATATTTAATCAGAATAAAATTTTAAAGTATGATAGAATAGAATTAATTATATGTATGATAATATATAAAAAATATTTTAAGTTCTTTTCTTTCAACAAAAAAAAAAGAAAAATCAATTGCTGCTTATCTAATCTTTTTTTTGCATTCCTTAAAATGCAATCAATAAGATTTGCATTCATCAAATAATTAATTTTCATCCATTTTTTTTTTTTTTAGCTTTAAAACAATATTTTGTTGTCGTTTGTCGAATATTTTCATATACCAAAAAAAAATTTTTTTACTTTAGTTATTTAAGTTTTTAATTAAAATTTTACTTTAATCATTTAAATTTTTAATCAAAATTTTTCCACTATAATTGTTTTTCTTAATGCTTTGATAAATACTATTATTCATTGTAAATCATAATTTTTCATTTTTATTTCAAAAAAAAGAAAAATTTTTTTTTCTCAAATTAATTAACACTTTGACTTAAATTAATTTAGCATTTTTTGTTGCCATTATTCATAATAGCATATAAATAAATTAAATGGGACAGAATGAGTAATATTTATACTATGAGGTTTTTCCGGAATGGAGAAGAAAATACATCCGGAAAATGCATTCCTGATATTTCATATTGATGTAATAAAGGAATAAATAGCTTTTATTTGTCAAGTTTAATAATATTTGACAAATATTTAAAACGTTAAAATTTCATGAATAAATGAAATATTACAATCTTACTTATGCATACTTTTTTTTTTAGTGCAACAAATTTTTCTCAAATGTAAAAAGTTTATTTTAATTTTATTCAACATTCAGTGATTATTTTGTATTCAAATTATCATTACAAATAAATGAATTGAAAGGTATATTTTCTATTCTTTATTAAATATTTCATTTAAATTATGAACAATTTAATTCAATTTTAAAGCGTTTTCATAGGGCTATACTTTCATAAGCATATGCTTTCATACTAGCTATCATTCGTTTTAATTTTAATTTTTAAATAAATTTTACACTTTCCTAAATTATTAATATGTTTGCTTTTGCCACAAAAAAAAAAGCAGAAATAGTGGGAAGAAGTATTAGGGAAATGGTGGTGTATACCTGTTCACTTTCACTTTGTATTTTTCAAATTATAAACTTTTTTCAAATTGTTTAATATTCACCACCTTAACCTGATACTTTACCGCCTCCTCATACTTTACCGCCTGATGAATCAATAGTCCGCCTAATGATTGAGTGTGAATATTTCATCGTTTACATTCATCTAAACTATTGTTTTTGCAAGTTTCACTTGTAGTTGCTGCATAATTAATTAGACATTAAACAGTTTACAATGTAATTGTTAACAAAAGGTTTAATTGATTAGACATTAATTAGATACTATGAGAATATAAAATAGGAATATGTATATATAAGGATAAGGAATAATAAATCGAAATGTGTTAAAAATACTTTTTTTGAATTAAATGACAATTAAATATCGATCTATTTATGTAATATAAATAACTTATTATGATAATTTACATTATCATTTTTGTTAACAAATATATTATAAACTCTTTTTATCATGAATTTAATGAATAATTATTGACGTTTTCTTTTTAAAACTAACTTTTATCATCATTGAACTCAATTACTTGTTTACGTGCAATTATTTAATTAAAATTTAACTAAATGTAGAAAAATATCAAACGAATAAATGTTTATTGCAAATTATATTTATAATTATGAAATATTAAAAAAACAAAGAGTAAATTCAGTTGAAATAATTATTTATTTGAATTTTTATACATTTTTCCTGCTTTAACATTTTCCTATTTGTTTAAACTAATTTTAAAAAAAAAAATAAATAAATAAATAAATAAAAGAACGAATTCTTTTAAGTTTTTTTCAAAAATAATATTAAAATTTCAATTGAAATGCAATGCTAAAATGTTAAATGAAAATTTCGATAATAAATTTTCTTTTTTTGTGAGTTTATTTTCATTTCATAATTTTTTGCTTACTAATAATGTTTTCGTTTCTACATTTTGCTAATAAATTTCCTTTTTCATTGATGAAAGATTTTCTAAGGAAAATATTCAATGTTTTATTTACTTCATACATTCCTATTTTATATATCATTAAACGGAAAATGAATGAATATGACAAATACGGAAAAACGGAAATAGATATAATGATGATGATGATGGATGATGATGATGATGATGATGATGATGATGATGATGATGATGATGATGATGATGATGATGATGATGATGATGATGATGATGATGATGATGATGATGATGGATAATGATGATGATGATGATGATGGATGATGATGATGATTGGTGATGATGATGAATCCGGTTATTGTGAAGTACTAAAGGAAAATATTTGATTTTTGATAAGAAAATTTTCTAAAAAATTTTTCCTATTAAAAAGAAAAATTTCTTTTTTCTTTTTTTAATTGACTAGAATTGTTTCATCATAGCATACCGAAATTTAAAATAAAGAAAAAGATCACTTCTGAACGATTGTCATTACGACGAATCATGCGAACAAGCAAATGGCACATTTCTTGAAGAATTTTTGAATTGATAAGTTTCGTGCAATAATTTGCCGCAATAGTTTGTGATTAGATTTACTATCATAGATAAAAATGATATAATTACGAAAGTTTACATTAATTAAAATCAATTTAATACCTTTTTATTAAAATGTGCAAAATATAAATTTTTATGAGAATGTGCACTAAAATATATTCCAATTCCATCGGATTTTAAATAAAAACAAAGCAAATTTAAAGAGAAACTAAATTATGAATAAAATATACAATTTTGATTAAAAAAAAAGTCTTTTGTTAGTTAATAATTAATTTTTTCCTATTAATTGATTAGAATGTATGAATTAAAGATGGAATTACGAATATTCATTTTCGCTTCAAATTTAAATCTAATAAGCTAAATGTAATTAATGAAACAAATTATTTGATGATTGTTTTTAAATGACATTATTTTGTTAAAAGATTCAATTCCGACAAATTCTTAATTGATAATTCAAGTATTGGAATTTAAAATTCAAACGACGGTCATTAAAAAATAATTGTATAAATAATAAGAGGAAAGTAAATAAGTAAACATAGCAAATAAATTTTATTCAATGATAAATCTTACTAACCGAGCTAATTGTCCTTCACCTTCCGAAACACCACGTTTAATGGACAAATCTCGAGCATCACCAACTTTCCAAGTACCAAATGCAACCGATCGGTACTGTCGTCGTGTATTGTACCAACCGCCTCTAATATTTTTAATATTATCTTCAACACTTCGGCTATTATTCATTGTTGAATTTGAATTTCCTTCTTTGATCTGTTCCAATTTTCCAAATTGTAATTTTTAAAGTTTTAATTCCAAGCTGAAATTTATAGCATATAGAGATTTATGAAAATTATAAGGAATAATGATGAAATGATTGCGAAAGTATTCATTTTAAAGAATATTTATTGAAAACTTTTTTGGGCAAAAAACTAAACGATGCAAATTGATATAATAATAGTAGTTAAAATTGATGAAATTTACTATGCATACCACATCCACTATTATGCAAATTAGGTAATATTTTCAAGCGTTTGACAAGTTCTTTGCCCTAAATCTGACCGAAATTTCATCGTTCGAATAAAATGAGAATTTTTGAAATCTGAAAAAAAAAGAAAGAAAAAAAAACAGAAACGGCAAAAAAAACTGATAGAATATGCAAATGGGAATGATAATGAACCAATGAACAGGAATTGATAAAATAGAATGAAATGTAATTTAATATTAATGGAAAATAAATACGCTATGATTTAAATGCTTAGTATGCCTAATTTTAATCTTAAACTTTCCATTTTCAAACAAAAAATGAAATTTAAAAGTTTGAAGTGAAATTTCTCAAAGTTTAAAAGAATATAATTGGCAATTATCACTTGTCATACTTTTAATTCTGATATGTTCTTTAACTATGACATTAATTATTAATATGCAAAAGATAAAAAGGAAAAAGTTAGCTAACCAAAAGGCAAAAAGAAAATGATACCAAAAAGATACCATTTGAGTAAAAAGCTTTGAGTATTTGCGTAAATGTAATACGATTGATGAAAAAGTGACAAAAATTGGAGTAGATGACAACATTTGACGAACGATTACCATTACTTTAGCTAACAGCTTCTCAATCAACATTCTAGAAATTTTCATTTGAAAAATAAAAAAAAAGAACAGGTATTTTTCCATCTTATAGTTTTTGATCTTTACGTACAGGTAAAAAAAAATAATGCAATCAAAATGTAAAAGTTTTCTTACATGCTTAAATTATCGGAATGATTTTAATTAATTATTAGAAAGTTAGAAAATTACAACGGATACCTTAAAAGGCAATTAATATAGGAATATGAAAAGATAGTACATAACAATAGTTTGAATAATTTACGAATTAATGTTTACGTTTAATTTAATGATTACAGTATGATAAA
>NW_018108287.1:195161-197133 GCF_000183805.2 Loa loa | reverse complement strand
CTCTCTGCTGAAAGATAATATTTGTCATGGTGAATTTCTGTTCGGCACAAAACTTTAACAGAAGCTGTCCGTTGTCGCTGAAGTTTCCAAGTGTCATGCTTGCTTAATACACCTTTTCAGACTTCCAACTCTAACGTCAAGGATTATGACCTTCATAGGTCGATATAGAATCTATTTTTTTTCCCATGGAGTCAACTTGCATAGTTGGAGCATGTATGCTGAAGGGAACAATTTGCTATTTGTTGTTATGTAGGGAGAAAATACGATGGGAATGATCTGTCGGTTGATTTTCGAGTTTGGAGGTGATGGAGTTCTGGAAGATGACTTTTAATTTTAAGCCTTCTTGATCAATAGAGTATATAACCGGTACCATGTTCATTGATGATACAATCCTCATAGAAACGAACTTCACTAAGAGAGCAATGTCGACATTCAATCGTGATAGTTCGTGAGAAATTAGAGCAAAACGACTTTCAACAACCTTCTATATTCGTATTATCAAGCATGGTTTTGATATTCCAGCACACGAGTGTTTTTCATGTACACCTTTGAAGGCAGGTGTATGCTTTGATTTTTTTGTCTTTGTTTGACCGCGGTTAATCAACCGAATAGAGATAGAGATGAACTTTGATTAATGCACCCTTTTTAGACCCCTCTCCGTATGGAGCAAATAGTACTTTCTTTGAAAAAGGCCACTTAGTCGCTCAGGATGCTGCCGAACAAGACTGTCATCTCCGGGGTTAATCTCGAGCGATCAATGTCCTGAACCGCTTGCATATAGGGTTAGGTCTACGGCTTCCAGTGGACCCTATCACCTACCGTTTCGTCCTTGCCTGTCGCTACATGACTTTAAAAAGTGGGTGTATCCTTCGAGCCTACACGGTGGATTTTTAAAGTGAGGGACATTGTACACGGACTGGTCTCACCCTTTACTCCTGAGGTTCATCTGCGCCAAGGCCCAACGAGCTTGGATGGTGGTAGCGAAGCCCTTAGGACATAAGTTTAGTTAGAGTATTCTTCTCTGAGACGGATGGCCTTACAGGGCTAAACGAGCTTCATCTGCCTGGATTTGAAATCAGAATTGTCCTCCTAGGATGACTATTCGAAGACTATCGAGTCCATTCTGCCCGTGAGTACACTTTGTTTGGCCCTTCAATTGAAACCTATCTGATATGGAAGGCCCTACCGATAGCAATTGCCATCGCCAGCATAGCTCGCAACCTTAGGGCACGCAAGCTTCTCCCGCACGACAAGGGTGTTCGTGGTAAAGGATACTGGAGTATTTTGCTGAAAACACAACAATGCGCATGCCTAATTGCATGCGGTATTGAATGGTGTTGAATTTGTCGTCTTTTCACTGCTAGTATCATTGATTCTTGGTGTGATAGTTCCCGAAATAATCAATACTTTTGTAGGATAATGTATGCTAGTACTGATAGATGCTGCACTGCATGATATGTTTGTTGGTGGTTGTTGTGGCATCGTTTAGTATGAATTATATTTTGGCATGATTGCTTTAACAATAACAATTTTACTGCAATTTTGCATGCGCTTACACCAACGCATGCATTTCTCGTGCACATACATTGTAAAGAAGAAGTAGTAGTAAGTTATGGAGATGATATATTTTGTTGATTAGGTTTTGTGGTATTCGTTCTAAATACAAATGTTTATGAGATTTCATCCCAAAATATCTCTGATTGATCATCTGATAATTCCAGCCACAACTGCAGGATGGGACAGTAACTGGCAAGCAAATATTATATTTGGAATGTAACACTTCCTCTGGCATTAATTCAAAAGCACGAATTTGCGAATTCAGGTAGAAGATAATAATAATCAAAAACATAGGTTGAAGTTTTATTGCTTATTATCTGCTGAATAACTATATGGCGTGAGATCTGTGATATCATATAAATGATATCATTAGAATAATTAGAACTGATTAATGAGATACCTACTATCTTTTATG
>NW_018108287.1:192010-194569 GCF_000183805.2 Loa loa | reverse complement strand
GGATTTGATTATTTTAAATGAAAAGAAGAATAAACAAAATAGAGTATGTTATATATTCGAAATTTTATTTTCAAATTATTTCATAAATTTTCTTCGACTTTATTTACATTGCCTCCTTATCTTTTCTTGAAATATTTCAGTGATAGCAAGCAGTTTGAATTTTCAGTTAGACTTAGATAACTAAATGCTAAATAACTGGCTAAAGGTTAAATTTGGTAGAGGTTAACCTTTGAACTCATTTATTCAATGTTAGGATGAAAGGGGTTCATCGTGAGAAAATATCAAAAAGCGAAAGTTGTCAGACAAATGAGAGAGTTTTTAGAGAGATTAGAAAAAAAAAGTGTTGAAGGAACTGGAGAGGTACATACGGGAAGGCGTGGCGCAATTCTCATGACAGTAGCGCATTCTGACTAATCTACTTATTTTGTTCCGGGGGTTCAAGGTCTTTTTTTTTTTTTTTTGTTGGATTTGTAGTATTGAGCAGTTAAGTCGCAATGAGAGATCTTGAACGATGTTGAGAGTAAGAGAGTGAATCTTGTTGAATTTTTTAAAAAAAAATTCAATTTAAAATCAAGATGTCGAAAACTTTTTTAATTTAAAATGAGAAAAAGAAAGCATGAAATCATAAAGAAGGGTTTTTATGGGTGTTATACTTTCATTCGAGCAATTTATAAGTGTCCATACTTTCTTATAGGTTGTAAAACTTTTTTTGAGAAAATCACTGAAACTCTACGATAGCCCGTGTATTCTGTAGTGATTTAAAGGTCAGATCACAAAGGAATCACATTCGAGAATCATAATGACGCTATAGTTAGAAATTCGTAGTTAAATATGGAAACCGTGAATATCGTTACACTTCTTAATTACTAATTCGAATCGTGAATGTGACATTTCTAATAATATTTAAATAGCGAAAATCTTACCAATCAATGTTAAATTTGAGATAAAATTGGTTTCGAAAGTCGGGATATTGAGATGAACTTGGATATATGGCTCAAAAACTCCAAGCGTTGCTCAAAGAATCAGGAGTCTACAGTTAATGATAACTACAAAGATGCGGAAATGTTGGAAAAAGAGATCCAATCGGAGGCGGAATCTGTTTTTCGGAATAGTGCATTGAAATTAATTGCAGAGTGTGTCAAAGAATATGATATTTCATACAAAAACATACAAGTAAGTAATTATTTGCCTTCGGATTCAGTTGCCGTGGAAGTTCATCTGTCGTTATGTATCATCTTTAGCAAAAATATTAAAGGACGACTTTTTTCTATCTTAAATATTACGAAGACATAGCCCGAAAATTTTGTTTATATTATTTAGTGATGATGTTGCAAGTATACGCTATGCATAAATTGGTATGTATATCCTTCCTGAAAGATGACACACTATGCAGACTGCTGAACTGTTCACTTTAATTTTAATTAGGCTTAATTTTTGATAACCTGAATCGCATCAAATTTTGAAATGTATAATATACTCATAGTCATTAAAGTGTTGCTGCAAAGGTGATGGGTTCTTCTAGTTAGCAGTTTCACTTTCAAGTGACATCAGCTTAGCTATTGAATTAAGCGTGCTGTACTGATAGGTGGTATCGTACTCGTGTCTCTTCCTATATCCCTACAGTCATATGCACGTATTGTCTTATTTTACCACCACAAACAGTACGTTTTCCTGGATAACTGAGCAATATTTTACAGTATTCAGTTTCAAAATGACAGTTCATTTCAGTTTACTTCAATCCAAATTATTTTGTCATATTTTCATTATTAGAATCATATAAATCAGCCTATTCCTAGCAGTATTTGGTCACTTCAATTACCATCTTAATTTTTTAGATCTAGTTCTTCTTGCAGAGCACATTATCTCATTATCGTTAAAAGGAAGTCAATGAATATAATTTCAGAACAGTGAAACCATTATCGGATATTGAGTGCCTGAAAGACCAAGTTCTGCAGAATTCAGCTACGACATTAGAGCTACAAGCATTGCAAGATGTACGATCAGGCGAAGTAACTGGTTATATCGAAATATTAAATGATAAAAGTGCTGAAACAGGCAATGCAAAAACATTAATGTCACTCACCAGGTTAGATATATCTTCAAACTGCAGGTGATTAGTTTGGCCTTATTTGCCAGAGATGATGATCTTTTACAAATCGAGGTCGTGAAGTTTATTTTTTTTTCCATTTATTGATGAAGCAGATTATAAAGAACAACCTAACAAATCTTTTTTTTCAGTTTTGTGGCTTGTAATATTTTCAAAGTGCACTAGTAATCGAGACAGTGATTACTGATATACTAAGCACTGCATCCTAATGGGCCCTTGAATATGAGCATTAAAGAATTTCTTTAGGGTAAAGAAGAAAGAAGAGGATTTTGATAAAAAGTGAGAGATAAGAAAGGAGGGAGAGACAAACATTTATGTTTGCGAATTTGGTTGTTATTCAATGATCTTTAGGTCTCCAGATCCAAAAAGCGCTTCAAGTTCTGCAAGCAACATTCCTTTTATGCCCGGTAAATGTTTTGTTTCAGTATTCACGATATAAATAAGTCGAAAAA
>NW_018108287.1:189040-191990 GCF_000183805.2 Loa loa | reverse complement strand
CAATGAATCTGTCTGATAGCTTGATAAAAATCAACCCAACAAATTCTTCTAACCCAAGATTAGTTTTTCCTTCTCTGTCCGATCTCCTGCACCTTTTTCTTCTTATTTATGCTCACACTATAAGCTACATGAAATTTATCAGAAACTTGGGATCAATATCATTTCCATGGGTTATCTTCTGTCGAATAGTATCTCCCCTTGCCAATTCAACATTATATGCTGCCATTTGGATGCATTTTGCTCTGGCAATTAATCGTCTTTTGGCAATTTCATCACCGATAATATATCCCCGCATCTTTAATCCGAGAAATGCTTGGATAATAGTCGTATCGCTATGGTCATTCACTATGCTAATCACTGCTTTGTATTATAACGGTATTTGTTTTTAGCATAATTCAAATTGTCTTCTTTTTTTTCAATAGTTGTGGACAGAGCATAAGTTATATTTATGATAACTTTAACATTATCCAAATTCGAAAATTTTAACTTGACAGTTGAATGCGTTACGTACTTCGAAGCAGATATTTATTCATGGGCAACTCTGTATGGACCGTGTAATCACACTTTCTTCGCTTATATTGCTATGTTTCTGTCTGATGTTATCATCCTTATCACCATTATTGTTGATGCCGTTGCTTTCTATCGCATCGTCACTTATTTAAAAGTATGTTTCAATTTCATAATCACCAAATTATGTGCAGTTTTTCTATCAGAACACCTGATTCAACGTTTAGTACAGGTCTTATAGCTAATATAATTTTTGTGTATTGGATTTAAAAAGGAAATTTTGTCAGTACCAAACATTATTAATTAATTTACATTAAATATAATTGTAGGGAAGAAAGTGTCAGAAAGCTAATGCAACCCAACAGAGGTCAGAACAGGAAATCTCATTTTTCAAACAGGTAAAGATTGATTGTAAACTTGTGATTTTCAATACGATTTCTTACGACGAAAGCTATTGGACAGTGTCAACCTCACTGAAATTTAAAAGAAACGATATACCGTACCTCTCGTCCGACGTCATATTTTATATTTGTTTCATTGATGTGTCGAACTGGAAATGTTCTCCATAATCTTTAATGACTTTTGATTGAAATCATTTCAGACCTGTGTGAGCACTGTCGTATATGCATTCTTCATAGTTACGTCCTATATTAAAATACCTGTGTCACGTTTGACTCAAATTACTTACACATGGCTTGCAATACTCACATTAGATGGGTAAGCATTACTTAGAATAGCAAATGAATACCAAACATAAATAATTTCAATAGATTTAAAAGCTAAAACTGCATAACGTCAACTATTAAATATGCTCGTTGTTTAGGGCCTTCATATCTATCAACCTTTGATTCATTCTTGAACCTCTCGAAATCTTATTAATCAATATTCTCCCGAATGCAATGAGCTTTCTAAGCAAGAGAAAAGGTAGTAATTTTTGATCAAATTTTAAATTCAGTTTGGTATTCTTATACTTCAATCGCCGTTTATTGATAAAACAAAATGCGGTGGGCTTTCATACGAACACAACGGACTTACGCACAAAAGCAGTGAAAAATGATACGAACGCAACGATTAAATGCGCAACAGCGAATAATCATGTAAATATCACTTCAACAAAGATGTGAAAAGCTATTGGTGATAATGATATCAATTAATTAATTTATAATCCTATTTCAATGTAACCACTCAATGTAATATCTCCTCTACTGGTGCTAAATATCGATATGGCAGTATGAAAGCCATCGGATAGATGATGATAATCATCGAATTCACTTATCACGAAATGAATATGCTTGATGTAACTATAAGGATTTACCTCCTTACATGGAAGATAATGGAATTATTAAACTATGAAACCAAATCGACTTAATAAATTTTTTTGGTGCGGTTTTTTTTTTTTTTTCAACAAAACTTATCATATTTCATATTTTTGGTAATTTAAAAAATAAGAAATGCGCATTTGCTTATTTTGAATGCATATTTAGATGTATATACTTCAAAAGATAACAAATGATATATATATATATATATATTCGCGCACTTGTAACTCATCACAAATGCGCATTTGTATTATTTTATGCGACATGGATGTACATACGTGCATTAATAACTTGTTATAATTCTTTATTTTTTTTTTTTTTGCAAGTTTTGATAACAGTAGATAAGTATTTACATATTAAATTGCATTTTTTTTTTTTTGGATGTACATTTATTTTACCTAAAAATTCAACAAATATGCATTAACGTATTGTTAAATTCTCATTCATTTATACTACTAGAATCCCTATTAACTTATAAACGTTGTTGTAAATTAGTAAATTAATGTACGATACATTCTGATTCAAACTATCGATTATATCTAATGTTATCATAATCAAAATTACCAATGATAACCCGCGCAGGATGCAATGGTTTTAGTGCTATCTTAGCTGATGCTTTTTTGCATAACTAAAATTCTTATTTTAATTGTCCTTGATCATTTAAAATATGGTTAAATTTGATATTTATGTAAACAAATAAGTAACAGATTGTTGAAGCAGCTAGAAACTCGTTATTTGCTCTGATCATTTCATCACATATTTGTTGCTTTTCAAACATTTTCCAACTTCTACTTGTTGACACTATATCGACATTTGAGGTTGACACTATATCGATATTTGGGGTTGACACTATATCGACATTTGGGGTTGACACTATATCGACATTTGGGGTTGACATTATCGACATTTCACATCATCTGGGAATTTCTTATCTTCTGGTATAGAGTTTTGCATCATTTCCACGAACCAATCCTTAAATTTAGTAATACTTTCAGGCAGAGGAATATCCACACTGCTTCTCTTTCTTCGTCAAATTCTGCGCTACATTTATTTCTTTGCTTCGTTATCCCTCGTTACCCTAACCTCTTCTTTTTGTCTCTTCTAAGCTGATTGTCTCTCCTTCA
>NW_018108287.1:184327-188919 GCF_000183805.2 Loa loa | reverse complement strand
AGGTTGACACTATATCGATATTTGGGGTTGACACTATATCGACATTTGGGGTTGACACTATATCGACATTTGGGGTTGACATTATCGACATTTCACATCATCTGGGAATTTCTTATCTTCTGGTATAGAGTTTTGCATCATTTCCACGAACCAATCCTTAAATTTAGTAATACTTTCAGGCAGAGGAATATCCACACTGCTTCTCTTTCTTCGTCAAATTCTGCGCTACATTTATTTCTTTGCTTCGTTATCCCTCGTTACCCTAACCTCTTCTTTTTGTCTCTTCTAAGCTGATTGTCTCTCCTTCAAGCCCAATGTTGGTGCATGATGATGTTGAAATGCGATACAGTAATGATGGAATATTACTGTATTTCTTTTTTTACAGTAATTAATCTATAATCATTAAACTTTACCATATTTTGTTATTGTTGCCCAAATTTGACTTTTTATCATTTTTACAAAACTTCCCTTATCATCACAATTCAGTAGCAATACTGAGCATACAAATTGTGAGATTAAATAAGGAAAAAGGAAGAAGGAAGAAAATAAATGAAACGAAGTTAATTACCTATGCTATTTCCTGCATAAACTATCAAACAACAAACAGGCTTATTCCTCAAATATATCTAAAAATTTTAGAATTTCTTTTAATCTGCAAATTTGTTAAAATTTCACAAACTGTACGAAAAATCTTTGAAAATTTCACAAAAATGTGTTGCATTTGAACAGTGATTGTTTATTGATAACATAAATTTAATAATTTATGTTACATTTTAAATCAACAAAAATATTGATTACCATGAATGTTTAACTTCAACCATACTAATATCTTTTAATATATTTTATTCTTTAGACTTCTTTACATGGGAGAAAAATTATAAATTAATTAAAAATAAAGTTTTTATTCTTTGGACTTCTTTACTTGGAAGAAATTAATTAAAAATAAATAAATATCGAAAAACAAAACATCCATAAAATAAAAAATGATTGCATTGTAAAAATTGTGTATACAATTTAAAAGTTATCAAGTTTGATTCATTTTATTTGCTTCATATATGAATACTTAAACGAGTAAGATGCCTTTTTTTTTTTTCTAAAATTATGTCTAATTTAAAAAAAAACATTTGATGTTAAATATCTGACAAGGTTTTTTTTTATTAAAATCAGAATTACAATTGATGAAAAAAAGAAGTAAGCCTTTTCTTTATCTTCTGTCGTCCTTGATAATCATTTCCCTAATATCATCACTTAATGGTATAATCATTTTCACGCTCTCTTTCTTCTCTTATGTTTTATTTAGGTATTTAATATAATAGTATTTTCTAATATGTCCTGTTTCTCAGATCTATTCCTTTTTCTTTACATTAAAAAAATTAATTAATTTAAAAAAGGACGAAAAAAAAGACATTTGTCAACAAAAGAAAAACGTTTTCTTTAGGTAATAAATCCATGTAATTTGTTGAAAATTATTAGAATGAATAGTAAATAGTACTGTCTATTATATTACTATACGATTACTTATAGTTTCTAATAGTCATCAAATTTGTCTCCGTACATGTCCTGTTATTTTTTGACCTACTTTAAATAGTTTCCTTGAAATGAATTCAAGGAAACTATTTAACCTTTTCAACTTTAACGTATTCGATCTATTCAACAGAAATATTCTTTTTTTTTTTTNTTTTTTTTTTTTGGTTGTATTTCTTAATGCAGGAAAAGTTTCTTGTAAAGTCATTTAATTCATTTAATTTTAGTCAATCTTTTTTCAAATCAAGTCAAGTCAATCTTTTTTTTTTATTAACACGAATTTTAACATATTTGATGAATGAATAAGTTCGCACATATGAGGAATATCTTCAATGAATATTATTAAAATTGAAAAAAATATGACTCTTGTAATGGATACTGTTATGAGATATTAATTTTACAGTATAATCATACAGTAGAAATGGTAAGATAAAAAAAAAGACTCTTGCAATGGATACTGTTATGAGGTATTAATTTTACAGTATAATCATGCAGTAGAAATGGTAGGATAATTGTAAAAAGTATTGATAAATTCATCTTGAATGAGCTAATTTTTATGTCGGATTTAATTTTCAAGAAATTATTTTATTGACAAATATATATATTGCAATTATCGAATAAATATTTCAAAGTGAATTTTCTGCAATACATAAAATTAAAAAATGAATGAAATAATTTGAGTAATACTATTTCATCTATCATTATTCTCATAAATTACAATAATATAAGAGGAAGAAAAAAAAATTTAATCAAACATGAAATTTTAATTTCAAATGAATTTTATGAAATATATAAATTTAAGAAAACTAATAAAGCACTGTCATTTCAATTTAAGGTCAATGGAAAAAAAAAAAAGTAACATGAAATTAGTCAAAGGATGTAGGCCTGAACTGAATTATTTCAAAAGGGTAGAATTTTTTTTGGTTAAACTCATCATGAAAGCTTCAATTAATTCATCAATTAATAAATTTGATTTATCTGGTGGTCGAGTCACTTTATTTATTGCAATATCTGATGAATTCAAATCACCAAATATTTGAGGACAGATTACACGTAGCAATGACAATAATCCATTTTCAATTTGTTCAGATAATGGTTGAAAAAATCGAATAGCATTACCCCAAAATTGATTTAATTGACCGAATGTTTCAAGCGCGATCAAATTAACTTTATTGGTGCGTAACAGTGCATCAAGCGGTGACAGTTGATTATTACGTAGCATTGTATTTGTCACGTTTCCAATGCTATCATTATTTGAATGATGCATGATATTCTTAGCCTGTAAAATTTATTCTAATATGACTTTGAAGATATTTAATTTTTAGATTCCTAAATAAATCTAAATACCTAAATACTAATAGAAATGTAAATTAAAGATCCTAAATGAATCTAACCTAAATACTAATAGAAATGTGAATTAAGGATCCTAAATGAATCTAACCTAAATACTAATAAAAATATGAGTTAAGGAGCAATTGATCGGAATGGTTTTTACAAATGATATCGATTGCAATTTATTTTAACAAAATTTGTTCGCATTGTTATAATCTATACTAAAAATTTATCACTACCAAATCATTCATTACTTACCCAAAGATTCGGCAAAAAGACGGAAATTAAAGTGAAGAGAAGGAAAATTTGTATGGTATACATATTTCGACACGAATATAATAAGCAAATATGTTGGAAAGGATCTGAGAGTGTGTCAAATGTTTGAAACTATTTGTATTTGTTTGTTTCGATGATTAGTTGAAATGAAATGATTAGATAATTTTGGAGTCAACAAATTAGCATCATAAATTATCCTAATCGATTATTATACAGTGAAAATGAATTGGAAAATAATTGGATTAAAATGAAAGTTTGTTTTGGTATTTTATGCATTTTATAATCTTTTAACAATCATTCTATAAGAAATAAACTTGACCATATATGTAAACCTAGCAATGATGCTAATCTGAGACTTATATGCAATCCTATCAATGATACTATTCCTAAAATCATAAACACTTATTTGCTGATATTTGTTATTTCAGAAATTAACTAATGAAAGTCTATCCTTGTTATCATTTCATTTTGAACATTTTGTTGTTCCTTTTTAAAATGTTATCAATATTATATACCAAAAAAGAAAAAAAAAACGACGAGAATTTGCAGATAAATGTTAATAAATTCAGGCGTCAAAAAAAAGTATAATTTCAAAATTTAAATCTATCAATCTTAAAATGGATCTAAATTGAATATTTATCTTAAAGTATAAAAGAAAAAAAGCTATTCAAAATAAAATGCCAACTTTTATCAACGTTATCAAGTAGTATGATGATAACAAAAATTATTGCATGGCCATCTTTAACAGGAAATATATTGAATTAACAAAAACATAAACCAAATATTAGTTCTATGTTGTATTATTTCTAACATTGATTTTATTACTTATCCGAATTAGAATGAAACGACGATCAATCGATAAGTGAAAAGAAACGATAATCAAAAGACAATCAAGAAGGTGATTAAAAAAGACCATTGTCATGAGGTCAATTTTTAGTAATGATTACTTGCACATTAACTTTAAACCGAATAAAATGGTACTCTAAAAATTGAAAAAGTTTATTATACACATTTCTAAGGAAGATTAATTCGTATAATAGTGCTGTCGAAGCGAAATACTAAATGATCAGAAGTATCCTTCAATGTCGAAATTTCGGCGGCTTCATTTATGGGACAAAATCTTTCTGGCATTCAAACATCAGGAAACTTTCTTTCTTCTCAAATTTGAGGATTTGAAGGGAGAGGAGAAGAATGTTATCGTATTAGATGTCATGAACTTGGATTCGTTTTTAGTCAAATGAATCAATTTCAATATATTGCTGGATCAGTTTCAATAGCGATGTTAATATAAGGGTTAAAGATTGAAAAGATGAATGAAGGAGCAGTAATAAATTAAAATTAAAACCATGGTGTTAATTACTTTATTATTATTATTATTATTATTATTATTATTATTATTATTATTATTATTATTATTATTATTATTATTATTAATTATTATTATTATTATTATTATTATT
>NW_018108287.1:178068-183766 GCF_000183805.2 Loa loa | reverse complement strand
TTATTATTATTATTATTATTACTTATTATTATTATTATTATTATCATTAATTTTAAACAACAGCATAACAGTGATCAATTAATTATTCCATTACTATTAATAATTGTGAAAATATAAAGAAATTAAAAACTGAATTTCATGTTCATTTAACAAGAGAAATTTGAAAATTTTAATGCTCGGGAAAAGTGAAATAATTTATTAATAACAATGGAAAATGCATATTTTTTTCTTGTGAACCAATGAGTCCGCATTAAATTGCTGATTTTTAAAAATATATATATAATGAAGATTAAAGGTTATCATAAATTAATTAAAGATAATTACAAACTACAAATTGATTGTTTCCTTTTCAAATATTCTATCTCCTTATTATTACACATTATTTCGCTTAAAATTATTTAATATCTTTGCAAGTACTTCTTGCCTTCTATTTTTCATCATTTCCAGTTACTCATTACACATTTACTACATTATTTAACCAAGCATGTCATTTTGTCTGATGACAAATTTTAAATTATCTCTTAATCCAACCTCACAGTTACTGTTTTAATTTCAATTATATTCTCAAAAGTCCCGACACCAGAACCCCTAGCGCAAAACCCAGGAGCCACAAATGAAACAATGGCCAAGTATATCAGTTCAGCCTGGATCACTAAACAGACCGGAGCCCTGGGTGTTTCACGGTTCGGCTGTGAAAGGATTAGGTTCGAATTTCAAATTACAAGCATTGTCGTCTTCTCAAATTGTTAGATTTCAAAATTAAGGTTTTCAGGTCCCTGTGGACCCTTTTTGTAAACCTCTTCAATCCTATAACCTGTCCATCATTTTGTTCAAAAAATAAAAAAATAAAATAAATTGAATGTTCCCATAAATTTTAGATTTTTCCACTACCAGTTATGAATCCCTGCAATTTTATTGTCTTTTGTTTGAAGTTTTATTCCTGTAATTTTAAATTTCATATATTCGATGATACTACATTGATTAATTTAGTTCTTTCCGAAAAAAAAATTCGCACCACTTTTTTCTTTCTTTTTCTTACACTTATTTTTCTTGTCCAGTTAAATCGTACATTAATCGAGTATTGCAAAAATTTCTTTTTTATTGTTTTCCTTTTTTTTGATTCTTGAAAATGTTAGTCTTTTTTTAATCTCATAAAGATATTTTTCATATCGTAAAGAAATTAAATTGACAAAATTTTGTTTTTTCTTTCTTTTTTCTAAATTCTCAATTGGTTTGTTGGTCGATTAGTTTATTTGAGGCGATGAAGGAAATAGAGGAAGAGGAGAAGATATTTTCAATATAGTATTTCATTAATAGTCATTGTTAACCTGAGCTACTGAATGAACCACAACTTGGCGATACGGGATTCTGACCTTTCCATTCTCGATACTGAAATCAGTCTGTCCTGATGGTTAATAATGAATTGAACATCTGAACCGTTTTCGTTGAGATCACTTAGAAGTGCGACAATTCAATGACATGGAGGGATGTTCGCCTATTTCAGTTTCACCACCTGGAATGTTGTGATGGGATATTATTTAAAATTTGCGCTTGTTTAATCGACAATTACACAAAGTTAGAGTAGGATATCATATCATTAGTGCTTATGTGTATTTTCCAGGTAAATGTCTGGATTTCGCTGTTTTTTGCTTCGGTTGCTATTATGGTACGCAATACTACTGACAGAGGGTTACCGGTTAAATGTACCACGGGTGCTGTTGCCTTATCATCCCAATGTCCAAGTGACCTTTGATCTAGTCGTCAGTGATCCGGCTAATGGATGCTTTACATGGTACGTATATACCATAGCATATTTTACGAAATTATCCAGTTAGGTTCTTCAGATTCGTCAAAGAAGGTGAATACTAGAGCACATATTAGACATATCAAATCAAATGATCATAGACTTAGAAGAGTTTTCTATTTTGTTTCAGTTGAGAATCTGGGATGACTAATGCTGTTTTTTTGTTAATAAACATCTCGAAATAGTCAAAAAGTGACTATTCTAGGCGTTCAACTCGACCGGATACTGTATCAGTAAAAGTAGTGAATCCAATAGGAACGAAAGGATGTTCAGCAAAAGCTCAAATTACAGCAACTTCGAAGTATGCTGAGGAGCAGATGGCGGTTGTTTTTGCTGAAGATAAAGGTTATACTTACTCAACTTATAAACTAAATTCGAGAAATCAAGCAGAAACTGAGAGAGGGTTCGAATTTAGTTCTGGTGATATTGAGATTTATGTTTACAGCCTTCCAAATTCGGTTGCTGTTAGAAATTTCATTAATCTTAATCACGGTTCTTTTCTGTTTTTCATATTCTGTTTTTCACCATAGATTTTGTCAGTTCCGTCTGCTTTTCTAGACTGTCATTCTAATTTCTGAACTTCCCAATTAAAATGACTTTTTACAAAAAATAAACTGTCAAATCTTTGTGAATAACCAAAAATTTTGTATATTGATGGAAGCGTTCTATTTGCTGAATTCACAATGTTAGCTACGAAATTTCATGAAGACTTTGCCATAAATCCTTGTTTTTTTTCAGATGCTGGTGTAGTTTTGAGCTGTGGTGTGACAGTTGACGTTATACGAAGCATATCAGTTGCAACTACTACGAAAGTCCTGTTTCTGGATGCATCACCAGCAAAAATTGTTGTGCAAGCATACAATGCTGAAGGTTGGTAATTAATTGATTGTCATTTCTAAATTCTTTATTTAAAGTAAACTGGAACTAGAAAAGAAAAAATATGCTACCTAACTTTTGGTAAGCATTTCTTACACTGATTAGATTTTCAAGCGCTTTCAGTAAGAGGTTTTGGTAAACAGGATGGTTTATTTTGCTCTAAAAATCTTAGATTACTGCTTTGTGCTTGGTAGGTGTGATATTGTCTTAATTTCTAGCAAGGGGTTATAATAAGGATTTGTTGGAGTTGTATGATATTGTTCTTGACAAGTAACGATTTAGGAAGAAGGAAGTTCGAGAGGGTATATATGTTTGCGATATAGTAACTTGTTTTAAGGTTAAATACTATAGATTGTCCTTTATTCTAATTTTCCTAAATATCCGTTTCCTAAATAAGGCATTTAACTGTAAGAATTTGGTTAAACAATCTATAGGTGATATGTTCACTAGTCTCGGAAAGATTCCGTTTGAATGGCATCTGGAGTCATCATCTTTATCCGAGAAACCTCTCCGAATTGTACCCTTTTCGCAGTCAAAATATGAAGCGCCTGATGGCGTGCGTTTGCTGGAAGAAAATAAAAAACGCGGTTAGTTTTTGTCCCCAGTTTTCTTCTTAATATATTAAGTTGAAAGAAAGACGGTATTGAATAAAAAAGCACGGATTATTTCATTTATACCAGATGTATTTATTTGATGACTTAACTATTATTTGATGGGCAATGCTATCCTTACAAGTGGATCTATGTTTCACGTTTAAAATCGTTTTGTATCGTTTTGTCAAATAGAGAAATATTTTTCATACTAATGGATATTGATAGAACGAAAAACATATTACTGAAAGGATAATAAATTTCCAATGTAAATGTCTTCTGATGTTTCCATATTTCCAGGCCATGTGATATTAGTTGAGGGTATATCTACGGGTGCTGCTATTTTGAAAGTGAAGCTAGTTGAACCGCATTTTAAGGTTTGTTGTCTTCTCTTTCATGATATTGTCTATGTTATATCAATTTAGCTAAAATGGTTCGTTTACATGTAGTGTTTCCGGACAACCATTGATTATTCTTCAAGGATGTGGAGCCTCAAAACGTGGATTTCATAGTAGTTGCGAATCTTTTGCTAATACCTTCTCAAGATATATTTCTTCCGCTTGGATCACGTGTACACTACACTGCAGAAATAATTAAACAGAGCGGTACAGAAGGTAAGGCTTTTGTTCTCACTCGTTTATAGCTTACTCTCCTTATTTTATGAATTCGTGATATATTTCGAATCGATATTTATCTTTTATCGAATACTTATATGTTTATATGTTGCAGCAATACAATTACCATCAAGACAATATCAATTATCGGTCAAGGATGTAGAAATTTGTTCGTTAAATCCATCATCGTCTATGGTCACAGCCGTAAGTTACGGAACGACCGAAATATTGTTGATTGACGAAAGTTAGATTTTCTCTTTTGAAACAAAATGGAATTTGTTATCTTGTTTTGAATTGTCATTGTCACACATAACAAACCTTTAACTTAGTCTTTGGTTCATTTGCAATATGTGCTATTTTATTTAGACTTCTTCACTTGTTTTATTGATTCTAGGAATGTCATGGGATACAGAAATAATTTATCTTTAATTCTGAAGGATGACCTATTCAGTCCACTTTTGAAATACTTCACAGCTGGACGAATTTCTTCTATTTAGGCTTCTTTGTTTATAAGATGAAACACAAATACAATTTCTTCATTTTTCAGACGTGAAATCATTAAATGCCCTAAAACCTCCATCTGCTCGGATTCATGTTGTTGAACCATCTAGTTTATATATCAGAATTAGCGGCGATTTATGGTACCTGGAGATAGGACACGAATATGATATTTCTTTTGTTGTGACTGATGCTGATAGTAATACCATATATATCCCGGAGGTTATTTATAAATTTTGTATTTTGCCGTATAGAGGATCTTTTTTTTCCTCGATATATTCTTTGTTTTCTGCATATAGCTTTTGATAATATACCTTGCAGAATGCAGTTTTCGAAAGTGTTATACCTGACGAGTACTTCAAAGTGATCAGTAAATCACGCAATGGATCGTATTTTAATGTGAAAGCTATAAAGAGTGGAACTACGAAACTGCGAGCAGCATTCATATCGGTTATGAGTTCGGTTAGATTGTTTGATATTTTCGGGTACTTTCAAATATCAAGCAAAACATTACAGCTTTTATCATGAATATCAGTTCATTTTCGTATCCCGTTCTGATTTATGGATGTTTTAATTGAATATAAAGATCGTGAAAATAGTGCATTGAAATTTCCTGTTTTACAGGAAGGAGAGTTAAGGATGTCGTCATCGGTAAAGAATGAAATAACTGCAGTGATATCAAAGCCGATTGAAGTGATACCGCCATACGTTGCCTTTCCATACATCGATGCCAAAAGGATCCATTCTAAGAAACTTTTGGTCTGTTTTTATTAATATTTCTTTAAATATTATGATTCTGATGTCACTGTAGTGTCAGTGTTATCTTTATTATAGATGACAGAATTCGTTATCCTTTTTTTTTTTCAGGCACGAGGTGGTACAGGATCGTTTACATGGTCAAGTATGAATCCAGATGTCGCTTCAGTAGATTCGAGTGGGATTCTGCTGACTGGGAATCTCGGTAGGACTGAGGTAATTGCACAGGATGCACAGAATAGTGCTCATTTTGGAAGCGCAGTTGTTCAGGTTTTACAACCAACCGGAGTTGCTTTCGGCAAATCACATTTGGAAGCTGAGGTATATTAAATGAATTGAATATTTTCCTAATAGTCGGAATAGGTATATTAAATGAATTGAATATTTCCCTAATAGTCATAATAGTAAGAATTTCCTTCGTTGTCAGCAAATGCAATTTTGATATCATCATCACTTAATCATTGGTTTGTTTATATATATATATATATATATATATATATATATATATATATATATATATATATATATATATATATATATATATATATATATATATATAT
>NW_018108287.1:165804-178030 GCF_000183805.2 Loa loa | reverse complement strand
ATATATATATATATATGTATATATATATATTTATGCGTAATTAATCAATGTTGCCGAATGGACATGAAAAGTGGTAAATTGCGTAACATTGAGAAAGTAAAGCTGGTATTATTATGTACGACCAGATTAATTCAGTTGATATATTTCAGGTTGGTAGTGACTTAATCTTGTATATTTCTCTTTACGCCAGTTCAGGAGGTAGAAAAGTAACTATATCCGATTGTCGTCGTGTTGATTTATCGATGAGTATAAAGGACAGTGACATTTTTCGAGTGGCATCAAGTAAGTTATTTAGTGAAGAGCCTAAAATCTTTGGTAATTTGGGATATTTGAAAGAAGTATTTAATTTGTGTGTGTTTGTTTGTTTGTTTCATATTACGAACATATAAATATTTAGATGATTGTGGAAGAACACCTTTACACGATGATGGTTGCTGTGGCTTTGTACTTACTGCTATTGCTTCTGGTGATACCATTGCAACTGTTCATTTTGGTAATATGTCTTCATCGATTCAGATTTCCGCTTATCTACCATTAAAGGTTTGTTTTTCAGACATATTGTATATTCGGATCTTCTGTAACTGAGCTATGTTATTGAATATAAATATCGTGGTGATATCGACCACGGTTTATTGTTTACTCTGAGGAAAGGGGAAATATTTAAATGCAAATGGTTTTCATATTAATTAAGTTGACGAATTCTTCAGCTGGAAACACCTGCAGAAGTATTTGCTATGCTCGGTAGTAACTTCTTTATCCGTACATCTGGTGGCCCGAGGCCGTGGATTCTAGATCCATCGAAATATTATTCAAAATGTAATTTGGTTTATCTTTACTGTAATTGTGCTGAATTATGATTTTCATGTTTCTCAGTTTCCATGTTTCTAAGGATATTGCTTTGCAGTGATCTACAGTGACACATCAAATTTAATCAGTAATAGTGACTTTTCTTCTCAGGATGGACAAACTATTGTCACGTGTAAGGATAATAAGGGAGATGTGGTAAGCTTTTATATCATATCAGCTAAAATATGAGCAAATTTTTCAGCCATTCATAGGCTTACCTTTGGTGCATGATCGCAAAAGATATACTTATGTAAGGGATTTTTGAAAAGACCTCACGTTATCAACCAGTAATCTGTTTCATTAATTTCATTCATTGATTGTAATTATCAATGCTGGTAAGAGTTAATTTCTTCGAAGAAAATTATTGCTTTGGGATACAATATCGCTCTGGTTTTCAGCTTATCGTGGTTGTTGTTGGTAATGAAGCTTCTTTTACAAATCCACTACCTGCTAAGTCTCAAACAAAATTAAGAGTATGCTGTGCTGTGCCCACACGGCTATCGTTATCCTTGTTAAGGCCTCATCGGAGTAAATGTCCGACAAACGTGGTTTGTGTTCTTTTATTAGTGAAATCTTTTTCTCCTTACACTTAATTTGATTTATCCAGAAGTATTCCTTCTCTTGTTCAGATAGGTTGACGAAGGCCTGGAAAATCTATATATCTAGCTTATATGTTGTAGCGTGCTGCTAGCTGCAGTGAACCATCTACGTTAGCAGTATCGGCTTTTGGACATTGTGAATCAGGACCATCTATGGGGTTGGAGAAGCAACTTGATTCTTTGACTTCTCTCAAAGTGAATTGGGAAGTAAGTGATAAAAGTGTAGCTTATGTGGAAGAAGATAAAGGAAGCGAACTAAGCGAAGGTATTTTATTTTCAACTTAGTATATGCATCTATATTTCAAGATCTCATTAATGGTCTTCTTAACTAGCGTTTGATAAGAAGTGGAAGAATTGTGATTTTTCTGACACTAAATATAATATCTGTTCATTTGGGTCAATAGATAACTATTGTATTCTTCACTACTTCCATATTACATCGCCGTTAATCAAGAAATTTATTTAAGTCAATAAGTTAAGGAACAATTGCTTAACTACATTTATTCATTATCTGAACCAGTTCAATGTTTAGTACGCGGCATTCTGAAACCACGGGAAATTGTTGGTACATTAGAAATAATCGCATGGACGCGAGGATATAAGATCGGAAATCGACAGCTTCGTTTACCACAAGAGTTGCGAAGTAAAATGCAGGCAGATTTGGTCCAAAATGCGGAAGCGGTGCCGTCTGTGGTCGTATTGTTAAACGAGAAGAGTGCTTCAAAAACTATTCGACTGGAACGTGGTTCAGGACATTTTGCTTTGGTAGCTTATGATTCCAACGTACTGGCCGCTGAGATGTCTAGTGGGATCACGCAGGTGAGGAAATATATTCTCTGCGAGCTTGATTTTTAACTAATTACATATCTGTCAATTTCACTAAATACTATCACAATAGTTTTATTCTAAACATAGTTATATCACATCACTTTACTACCTATAGTCCTATGATAACATCCTTTCAAGGTGTATCCATTGTCTGTTGGTAAATCGAAGCTTCAATTTTTGGACCTATGTCTCAACCAAAATATCACAGCTGCGGTTTCGGTCACAGATGTGGAAGAAATTTTGATCGAAGCACCTGCATTTGTAAGTATTGGTATTTCCTGAGCTTCATACTTTCTATAAGCCTTTTGTAGCACTTATATACTCCGTCACTTAATTTCGTTTATTTTCTACGATGAATAAAACTGGAATTGGTCCGCCTTTTCTGATTCTGGCCAATTAAAATGTCAGTTTCCACTAATTGTTTTTTTTTCTTTCTTTTTTAATTCATTGCTTTCTTTTGATTTGTAAATCATGCCTCCAATAAAGGACCTTTTATTGTAGACAGCGCTGAACACCGAACAAGAACTGCAGCTTAAAATTCGTGATATGGAAGGCCTCTTCTTCGTAACGGATGATGCTAATATCATGAATGTGCAGCTGAATGCATCATCCAATATTTTAGTAATAACCAGGTGTTTCAACTATTTTATTGCACTTTTCATTCATTAAGATATTCTTTCTCGATTCATATGGCAGATATATCCGTGCCATATGGATGGATGCTGCTAATCGTTTAAGTTATAAATTTCTAAAGCTCTATGACTGAATACAAATACTTATTTAAGAATTGATGCTCTACATTACGTCTTGCGAGGTAATGCTATTGGTATTGTAACACTTCGCGCATCCGCACGGCGCGCCAATGGACGAATATTGCAAAGTCAGTCTCATAGCATTCAAGTTTATGCACCGTTGCAATTGCAACCGAAACTGATAACTCTTATTCCTGATTCTGTTTTCCAGGTACCACAATTTAATTGATATTGGCTTTTAACCAATGAAAAATTTTTGGAGGAACTTGAGCGGCTATTTCACAACTAGGAATACTGTGCTGTGTTCTGTAAATTAATGCAATATCGGAATTCAAATGAATGAATTCACTGTTTAAAATAAACGAAACTTCATTTTTGTAACCGAAAACTTGAAGCAATCAAATTTTTTTTTAGGACTGTTTTTATTAGTAGATATGAGTTGTTTGGAAAACTGATTTAACACTTCATAATACCATCACTGCAGTTAGAAATATCTGGTGGACCTCAACCGTTACCACCTGTGCAGTATCATCTCAATGACACTTCAGTAGCTGTTGTGGGATCAGATGGACTGATAACAAGCAAAGCAGTTGGTTATACGAAAATTACAGCCACTATGAATCTAGAAAACAACGCTCCATCTATTGAAGTATCTTCATCTCTCCCTTAAAAGATTAATTTTTTTCATAAATACGAAATATTTAAGCCATTAGAAGGAAATCTAAATAATGGCTTTTGGTGTTATATTAGCAACGCAAATTTACAAGGACGATTATTCTAGGATCAAGTTGTTGTCAAAACAGTGTTACTTACCGGCGTCCATATACACCTCTCTACATCACGATTACAAGTCGGTCAAAGAGGATGGGCTCGCGTTGATGGTCTTAATGAAAATGAAACACCGTTTTCATTCGGTGGAGCACTATATCCATTAAAGATCTCCTGGAGAATTGCCACACCAGGCATCATCGAAACAATATCGCCAATTGATGTAATTATTCACTTCTGCTTTTTGGATGGAACTTTGAAGAGGCTACATGAAGAGCCTTCGTTTTTAATTACTTATAATTTTCGGATATTATATGTACATTAAGCGAGGGAGACAGTTCAGTGCATTATTCATTACTATTAGTTCTCCAAATTGGTTACAGTTAAACTGTCTTTCCAAAAAAAGTTCACGAACTGAGGGAATAGGGAAGAGATTTTATTGATTAGAATCTTAGCCAAATTAATCATTATTCTAACGGTAATATCATTTGCAGGCTTTCGTAGCTGAATCATCGGAAAATCGATTTCAAATAGAACTAGAAGCATTGGCAGTTGGACAAGCGGTAATTCACGTATTAGTGACCGCTTCTGAAAATTCAAAGGCATTCTTCGAGAAAGTCAAACATTATGAAGATCAGTTAATAGTGACAGTCATTGAACCGTTACAGTTAATGATTCCAGCACGGTATCCCCACGCTTTGCGTCTCTCTCCAGATGCAGAACTTGATTTGAAAAGTAACAGGTAATTTTGTAGTTACACTTAATCATCATTGTACGGTTCTCTATGTTGAGAAAATGCTAACATACAAGTCAATTATCCAACAGATGTAACTTCGTGATATAACTTTTCTTCTTACGCATCCCAACACAATAACTATAAACCATGATCCAAAATTATTCCTATAGCGCTTTTTGTGACGTTGCCATTTTACATGTTGAATGTTGCCATACTTGTCAGTAATTCAAACTTCTTCTTTTGATTTTCTTTATTGCTCAGGCTGGTTTTCGTTTGTTACTTTTCCTTTCATATAAAAAGTACTTTCATATAAAAAGTAGGGAAGACACTATGATCAACATATTTAATGCCTTCAGGAAAGATAGCTCAGTACAATTTATGGTACCACCTGAACTTTCCACTTATATATCAGTTATCGGTGACAGCAACAATACACTGCTAGCTCACACTGTTGGTGATGCTGCTTTGGTTCTGAAGGAAACAAAATATCCTCATAAAGAACTGATATATTTACCAGTATCCGTAAGTTATATTAGTTTACGTGACACAGTTATCTTATTTTGCAAGGCAAATTATTATTCAGAACATGAATCCATCCATTATTTCGTTAATAAATGTCACTCACTGAAAGGATCTTCCAACTTCTATGTATAATGCATCGTTCTAAATGTTTTTTTTTCGTTCTCGGCTACATTTTGATAATGCGATGTCAATACACTTGTTTTTAAGTATTAAAATTACAGATTACTCCTGTCGTATCCCTCCATCTGAAGATGCGATGTTCTGAAGTGCTGGAGAAGCCGTTAACAGTTTTTCCTCTCGGTTACCGCCTCCATGTCGATGTTGAATCACGAGATCACTTCGGCCGTCTGTTCGATGCTGCAAAGCATTCGCTAAATTACAGACCTCATCGGTGAGTGTTCTGTTAAGCTCGTTCTAATTTTTGCCGTATATTTTTACAGTTTGACAATTAGGAGAATTCGTCAATACTCTTGAAATTGTCACCTGATAAAGAATGATGTGTTTGAGGTATTTGTTATTTACTTCCATCATAGATGCAGTCCCTAAGGGAACTTTTCTGTTTCCAATAACTTGCAGAATTGAAGCAGAATAAAAACAGCTTGGCGAAAAATTAGAGTTCGTATAAGTCATTTCCGGCTGCGATATTTCCACCTGTTGCTATCACTGCTTTTCAAAGCGATTAATGCTTTATTATAGTTTTGATTTGACCGAAATTCATCCTGGAAACGCTAACAGTTCATTCGATATTCATCTAAAGGATTTTGGCGAAACAGTTTTTAAGGTGAGTTAACTGTCTTATCTTTTTCTTAGTTACTTTTTTTATTCACCAGACATTTTGATCCACATTCTTCTAGATTTGCTTTATTCTTACATGATTAATATTTACTTATAGCTAATTTATTTTCGACTAGACATGCTGACGATTACAAGCAGTCAATTATACCTAAAGTTACTTGCAATGTTTCTTATACCGTTATCGTTTGCAAATATTACGTGCATTTTGTTGAGGTATGGGACAGAAATAATCCGGACCTAAACGTATTCCTGCGTCTTCGGGTGGGTGATGTAATTAGGCCATCAATACAATCTGTGGTCGTTTCCGAAATCATTTGTTTCAATTCACCGCTACCTGTATCTGGATGGAAGGAATTAGATGGAAAGCGACATTTTCAATTCATTGATGAAAAAAATGGCATTGCTGTAGCAGCGGATACGGGTAACACTGTGGTTGCTTCATATGATTTCCACAAACAAACCATCTTTACCAAGGTATATTTTTAATCGTGCCAACACTATCACTTCTTAATAAATATTTAGATAATATGCTTCTAAGATATTGAAAAATTTTTTTTTTATGTTTGTTCACCAGATAAAGCACTTTTATCAAAAGAGTCATAAAATTTGCATTTATATTTTCCCTTTATCCCATAATGGCCGTTACTATGATGATGAATTAAGTACAACATTTTATGCATCTGTGACCTGATGAATTCATTCAAAATTGTTTTAATTTCTAATTAATTTTTTTAAATCCTTAAAAAGCATTCCTGTGGCCATTCCATTCCAACCATTCCAATGACCTTGCAAATGTTTCAAGTAGTTTTTAAATTTTTTTTTCGATTTCGAGTACATTTTAATTATATTAATTTTACTTTTTTCTCATCAGGCTTCGTAAACCTCCTATTTTAATGTGGCTTTATATTCCTTGCAGCGCAAAGTTGTTCCTGCAAAGTCGCTCCGTTTTTTATCAGGTCCACAATTTGTTTCGAACATAAGAAATCATCAATATCTGTTTCCAGTAATCGTTGACAGCATTGAACAGAACCCATCTAATACTTATGGTATCTTTTTCCTAATTATCTTTTTGTCATATATTGATTTGTTAAAATCAATCTCAAGTCTGTTTGACGAAAAAATGAGAAATTTCTCAATTATGCTAATCTTTTGCTGAGGAATTGCAACAAAAGATGTAACTCAAATAGACCAGTTTATAAACAATACCATAGCATAGATATGTTCCTGCAGTTTTGTGTGTTGTTTCTCTTTCCGCTGATATTATTCAAAGGCACACATTACTTCATCAATATTGCTAGCAAACTGTAAACAGTTTCACGGGATTCAGATTGTGGGCCTGTGCTATTGGAGAAACTGATTTTGGATGCACCTTTTGATTGTACTGTTGCTTTCGTGGACAAAGTGAATGTATTGGCAACAAGCTTATTTGCTGCACGTTCAGCATTTCTTCCTACGTTAGGTGATGAATTTGCTGCGTTTTGTGGTTTTGAGACTGTGGTCACATATAATAATGCTACAGAAGATACTGTAAATTTTTCGATATCAATAAGTTAAAGGATAAAGCTGTCTTTAATGTCATGAATTCTAAAAGTTTTTTATTCAAGCAAACTTACCAATCAGATAATTTTTTGGATTTGTAGAAATTATAAGAGTATATTATATTAATATACATATTATCATTATATTAAGACTTTGCAACAGTTTATTCACCCATACATCAATAAGCAAACGAGAATGAAGGATATATTCGGTAGAGCCTTTTTAAATTTCCTCTTTCTTCAGGTAAATATGGCTGTATCCTAGTGGAGCAAACATTCGAGGGACCAGTTTCTTTGATCGATTATCAAAATCTTGATTTAAATATCTCCGCTCTTTGGAATCGTGCTGGCAAGGTTTGTACGCTTCAGTTTTTGTTTTTTCTTATTTTTTCATGTTTTTCTACTTCCTGATTCTGTTTTATTTTTTAATTTCTTTTGTTGCTTGCTACTATCTCAGTTTTAAAATGAATTAAAGTAGAATGGAGGATGGGTGAACCGTTTTGTTGACATCGAAAGTTAAAGAACGGCTTGAATATTTCAGGTAAAGGAGGCAAGCGTAATAGTTACTTTTTACTCACGTTTTGAAATTGTGCAACGTGAGATACGTTTAAACAACGTAAACGCACTTGAAGCCGACCTAGTTATACAGTCATCCACATCTGCTGCTAGCAAGATATCAGTTGAAGCTGATGGCGGTGGTGTTTTACGTATAAGAAAAATTAAATCGACATCACTCACTGAATTACGGTATCGTGTTGAGGTATGTTTTCCTAATGTCTGATAAGTAATAGATGATTTGGAAGTTATTTGATTAATGGCAGGAAGAAATGAATAAAGAATGTTTTATTTCGCGTACTGAAACTTAATTTGTCACTTTTCTATGCTATCTCACAAGCGAAGGTTCATTTCAGTTGAACATGAATTCAGTGCTTTTGTGGCAGGAATTGTTAGATAAATGCAATATTACGGTCAAAAGTGCAATCACGGGGCAGTTTGAGGTAGTACCGGTAACTATCATTCTTCATGGAGATACTTCAAAAACTGTTTTACGTGGTACTTTACTTGCTGTTATCAGTTTTCTTTTTGTCCATACATTTTGCTTTTACAATTCTTTTGCCTTGTTCGTACCGTAAATGCTATCTATTGCATTTGCTTGTTCAAAGCTAATGTTTTACAGCTTCTGATCATCTGATGGGTCTCTTGCGTTCATTCCTGGAATCAGCAATTGTTCAAGTATGTGCGTCGCTTCTTACTGCCGGATTTCTTATCGTCCTGATAGGTACTTTATTATTGTTGCACTTTCGATCATTATTTTCGTTTTAAACATATTTGACCAAGAATAATGCAGTTTGAATGCCTAGTCTTTTTTCACATTTCGATGCATTTTAAAGTATTGGATGAGTTTTTCTGTTAATCAATCGGAGAAAAAAGTTGTTTTCGTATATATTAAGTTATTCATCATTCGCTTCCCACAAATTCTTATTTGAATTATTAACTTTCAACCGTATGAATTAAATAAATATATTTGCAGCGTACTGTAGAGGATTTAGCTTTCCATCCTACTTATTTAGCTCTTTTTCTACTTCTGATTCTACTATACATGGATCGTTTGCCTGTGATTATCCAGGTTAGAATTCTTTTTTTCCTTTTTTTAAATTGATCTTTGCGTACTGCATAGACATTTGTGCATCACTTAGACATTGTGGAAGTTTGCATGTTCATGTTTTTAAAATGAAGTGAAAGTAAGCTGTCAGGCGTAGAAGATGATGAGGATTTTATTATCGTGAAATTTGCATTACTAAAAAGATCTCCCAGAAATATAGGTAATAAATACAAGATGAATTGCAGAGCGATATCCGCCGATAGCTTATAATAGCGGAAAAAGTTTCTTGGGTTCACCTGACATGTCACTGTTATCCAATCGATCTAATCGTTCAGCTGGAAGTCCAGGAGAACCGATTCTATGGAGTGTTCCGGATCGATCGCTAACGTCACCACATTTACGGAAGAGACAGTGGTCATGAGCATTTGTAATGCTATCTTTGCGTAACACTTTATTATGAAATTAATTTTGAAATGAATAGAAACTTTATGGGTGACTATTTAGCTTACTAGTTCTTATTGTTTGGTTTGCAATTCACTTTCTCTAATGTTCCATTATTGCTGATTGTTGGTTGTTACTGTTTATGAAATTAAATGCGTATTATTTGATGGTTATATTCTCCTCCAAATCTTATGCAAAATTTAAAATTTTTCCCCTGTTATTTGTTGTTATCTTCAAACCGGTATTTGTGTAACTGATCTCTAGTCTAGAGATGACATCGGCAAACAGACTAAAATTTCACTACTACTATTACTTGAAGCTTATTGATTTTATGCAATAATTCAAGTACTTCAATAGACAAGATCATTTTGAATAAGAAGAGAATACAGAGCTTAACAGATGGGGAATGATTTCAGATTAATTGGAAGATAACATGAAAAAATCATACCTTCTGAGACTGTGGCTGATTTTAGAGTGTATGAGGATGTCATTTCCAGAAATATCAGAATTGACTAAATGCTCATCTATGCTCTTTGCAAGACATGCTATTTTGCTGTTGAAGTTTTATGAGGTTGTTAATGAATTATATCAGTTCTTTAGGTTTTTCTCAAAGTAATCAGGGTTGGATGTTTGTGCCTTCCTGTCGTTGTCATAGTTTTTATTGTTACATCACTTGTTTGGTGACAAGTAAATAAAGGAAAACAATCATGAATCAGTCAGTAATCTTTTTAAAATGACAAATGTTTCATTGCTGAATTTGATAAGAGAAGGAATGGGGAAAAAGAAAAATTAGGGTCGATAGGTTTAATTAAATTTGTTTACCGAGCAAATTAACTACCCTTACAGATATCTAACATGCTGATTCATACTTGCTACAATATATCATTACTCTAATTAGCTAGGTCAGCAGGTATAATTCAATTTTTTAATGCGGAAGAAAAGGTGATGCATTGTTCCAGTACTAGAGAAATCAATGTAAAAGGTAGATTTTTCATATTGATGAAAGTAAGGCTAATGAGTAATTAATTTTATCTCGCGGTTAAACTTAAACTTACACGCATACAATAACCATCAATTGAAGATTGATTAATTAATAAAATTTGCATTTATCGCACATATATATCTTGTTAATTAACAATTAGTACATTTCAGATAAAATATACCATGTTCTAAATCGGATGAATTTAAATCAACATCATTTTTCTCTTCCAGTAATGCTCTATCAATATATGGATTTAATACATCTCTTCCTGAAATCCAACAAATCTTTTCTTGAAATGATTTCAATTAAATTATTTGCAATTTATTATTTATTAATTATTTTTTACTTTCATTTTCATATTTTGTTTTTTTCATTAAATCTAATTAAATTCTAATTTTTTTTTTATTTTTTTTCAATGATATAAAAAGGATTAACAAAAAATAACAACAATGAATGATAGAGTTATATGAAAAGGTGATAAATTTTCATCATATTGTTTGTTATTAATCACATCCTTTCCTTTTTTTTTTTTTTCTAATCATTTATTGATTTTTCGGTTTTTCATATATCGATTTTTCCGATTTTTTTTTTTTTAATTTTTTTCTTACTTTTTTAAACGGTCAGTAATCATTTATCGATTTTTTTTTTTGATTTTTTTCTAATCATTTATTTTTCTTAATTATTTTTTTGATCATAATTATTTATCGATTTTTTTTTAAATTTTTTTTTAGTCTTTTAAATAGTTAATCTATTTAAGTAATTAGGTTAACAATTGGAAAAGTTCATCTTGTATTTTTACTACTGTATTTTCTTTTTTTTTTTGGCTAGTTTTGCACTAATCTTGCGATCTTGTGATAAAAAAAAATCATTTATTGATTTTTCCTTTTCTAAATTTCTTTTTTTTTCCCGGTTAATCTAGCTAAGTAATTATATCAATTGGAAAATTTACAAACTATACCCTGATAAGCTTTTGGTATTTGTCTTAATGCCCATTGATGATAAAGATGTTGCCATTTTAGCCGCGGAAATATCCTGCGTGGTCGGATCTTTAGTGCCGCTTTCTGCAATACAATTTATTTGATTAATTCCTCAAAGTATTAACAAATAATTATTCTTAAATGAGAGAAAAAAAAAAAGGAGAGGAGAGAGAGAGAGAGAGAGAATAGGAAATAAGGGAGAAAAAATTGAAATTTTTTTTAATCCTTCTTCACTAAATATCCAAATAGTATAGTCTATTTCCAAAAGGAAAAGAAAAAAAATTGTAATTATTTCTTTTGCAATTAGAAATTATAATTAAATTGTAATTAAAAATTATAATTAGATTGTAATTATTCAATATTTATGATGTTCTCATCCTTAAAATATGCAAATTTCCAGTTAAATTATTGAAGGCTAACGACCACATATTATTTATCATAATACTACCCTAGTGGATTATTTAAGTTACTATTATGATAATCAATGATATAGTGATATATAATGATAACAATTTGATAACGTTTTTTTTCCTTCTTTTTCCTTTTCAGTAGGAAAAATAAGGAAAAAATAACAGCAATATTTAAAAAATGAAAACGATAATGAATTTGATAAGAGAGAATGATAAGTATTATTGATAATGATTAATCTAATTGATATTAATCGGAAACATTCATGAAATATGGAACTACGAGAATTCCCATTTTTTCTCTTTTTCTTTTCTTTTTTTTTTGCTATCAATTTTCAATAAAAGAAACTTTTCTGATTACATGATAACAATGTAATGTTATCAATACTAGGTCAAATTATCAGTTGGTAATTGTAGATGATTGCAAAAAAA
>NW_018108287.1:159484-165669 GCF_000183805.2 Loa loa | reverse complement strand
TTTTTTTTTTTGGATACTAATTAAAAACTAATATTGATGGGAATTCTTGTCTGTGAAATTTGGTTGCATACGAAGGGTTTTTTACGGAAGACAGGTTCATGATCATGATATTGTCGGACATCATTTAACCATTCAATATCATCAGATCGTGGACGCATTGTTGTATGTTCGGATATTTGGCTTAAATTTTTAAATGATGAAAAATCTGCTGATGTATTTGATGTACTATTGTTGTTTGTTGTTGTTGTTGATGATCTGAAATGATTTCAATGTTTCCATCTTTTATGCAATCCAAAAAAATTTATAACCTTTTATGATAAGTTTTCTTCTTGCATTCATGGCATTCTTCTATTTTTTATTCTAATTTTTAAAATTTGGAATGTATTCATGGTGTCTAATTTTGTGATATTACTAATGTATGATTAATTAATGATTAATTGATAATTAAATATTTTGATACAAGTAAAAAAACCTTCCACTATAATTACTGCTAGAAAGAATACAATCATCCTGGCTTGTGGTACTTTCTTCACTGTGTTCATTATCACCAGTTGGATAGCTTAGACTAAACGATGAACGAGTACCAATTGTTCTAAAATATGATTCAATTACGGTAATATACAGTACAGTTATTGTTGATAATAAAAATATGTAAAATTGATAGATATATATATATATATATATACATATAGATTAAAAAATTATTTGTATGTATCCTTATCAAGTGCTAATCATTCTTATCAGTTTGTCTAATCTGATGCTGAATGAGTACAATATATCAAAGAATTACTAATCCTTATCACCACTCCATTTTGAAATTATCTATTATTAAAAAAAAGGCATAATTTTTAATAATTATGCATATTAATTATTATGTATTACGCCAAAACCTTCTGATCTTTGATAAAAGATAAGATATGAGATTTTTTATCACTAGAAGTGATGGATAAATGAGAACTAACGTTGTCCATGAATTCGTTTCATCCATTTCTTTGCTATCCTCCAAATGTTCGACTTTTCCTTCTCTATCATTGGACTAAATAATTTTTATAATTTTTGTTTCTTCTAAAATGTTATCTTATATTTAGGATATCATATCATATCATATCAGTTTCCTGTTCTTTTAAAAATTAATTCTTTTTGATTCCATATCATATCATATCAGTTTGTTTGTTCATCTAGGAATTAATATTTTATATTTAATACTGATATGACTTAAAAAAAAAAAAAACTCCTTCGCATTATGAAAAGAAGTTGTATTTTTTTGATATTCCTGCGTAATTTTACCGTTTCCGGTATTAATTATCAGTATGTTTGATATGATAAAATCAATAATAGTATTATTAAATGATTCTATCTGATCTATTCGTCAAATCGATTTACATTATCAATCATATTGAACCTGTGAAATAATTAATTTTTAAAATTCAAATAAAAACCTTAGAAAATGATTTGCTTTTCTTCTTATACAGTCCATATGATAATGAATGACTTAAAGCAGATGCTTTGATATGATTTCGTTTCAGCACATTCCCCATTGTATTGCAATCTAAATTATCAGTTAGTTATCAGTTAAGTATAAATTAGATTAGAGTAACATATTTTTTTTTTTTAGAATATTTATGATAACAAAATATTTCATCAATATAATATTATCATTTATTAATGCATGATAACATGATAATATAATCGAAGTTTAAATGAAATTTAACTGATAGTTTGAACAAAATACTACCGTATCGTTTACTTTCATACAAATGTATGAATTAGTAAATAAAATTTCTATTTCGTTTGTTTTATACTATCATTTTAAACATAAAATATGCAAATTTCCTAAAATGAATTGCTAAAAAAAAACGAATCAAATTGAATTTTCATTTTCCGCCAAAAGAATAGTTGAATTTGAATTCTTGTTTAAAATGTAAAAAAAAAGTAACGAAATCTTTTTTATCAATTTATCATATGTGATGGTGCAGAGAGAAAGTGTTTAAAGATATGGCTAGTGATAAGATAAATTTGTATGTTAATTGATCAATCAAGGAAAGATAACACAAATATCTTTCAAAGATTATAGCAAATTTTTGTGGAAAAAAATTGATTCCTAATAGTTGTATTAAAAACAACACTAATCTAAGTCTTGTTAAGATCACATTTAGGCCAAATTAAATATTTTGGCCAACTTTTAGGCCATTTATTTAGGGCAAATTGTGAAGAATTTCACATATAGCCAATAAAATGTGACACATATATACTATATGAATTATTTCAAATCCACAATAAAATGCCCTTCGTCATGGCAAAGACAATAAGGTTGTACCAAAATTTTCGAAAAACTTTGAAGATTTTAAAAAATTTCAAGAATTTCAAAAAATTTAAATTTCAAAAAATGAAATAAGCTTACTGAATATTTTTGAAATTTCTCTACAGCAAAATATAATAAAACAGTACAATGCGATCAATATTTAGAACAGAATATCGGTGACAGATAGCTATTTAACTGTCACCTAACACATAGTTACTTGTGACTACCTGTACAATTACCTATCATCAGTAATAGTGTTTTCAATTCGATTAAATCTGTACTATTAACTATTCTATGAAAGATTAAAAAAAAACACCCAATTTACCGTATACCATTTTAGTGATCGCAAAACTTTCGAAATAAAATTTTAATCATTTCAAATTAAATATTATTAAATAAGTACCCTAAAATTAGCACTAGTATGAAAAAGTTTCATTTTTTTCATAAATTAATTCTTTAGAAATATGACGCTTTAAATTATCAAACTTTCATCCGTCATCATCATCATCATCATCATCATCATTGTCTATCATTGTCATCATTGTCATCATCATCACCATCATAATCATTGTTATCAATTATAACGATGAACTCAGTAATGGTCCTTTAATCAAATAATGATTGCCTAAATTTGGAAGAAAAAAAATTATTCTTTTGCTTTGATTGTTTTTTGGTTAATTTTTAGATATTTTATTTAGAAATTACACTAAAATGAAATGCTAAATTAATTTCGATAAACTTGTCAAAATCAGAAATTAATCGGTTTTACAAATTTTACACTTTCAAAAATATAAACAAGATTGCTTGTTAAAGTTAATGTTATGTATGCATATATATATATATATATATAGGAATGAATGGATTTATTTTGTTTATTGTTTTCATAGAAGAAAACTTGTCACTTTTAAATGTCATCAAAATTAACCTTTCACTTCCTTATTATTATTACCGTTATTATTGCATATTCATATGCTTTTACTTCTGCAAAGGTAATTGATTCATTTCTCTTTTTTTTTTTTTTTTATTTTTGCTTATCATTGATAATACTTCAACTTTTACTTCAACTTTAATACTTCAACTTTTTTATTTGAATTATCAAAATTATTAGAAATCATTTAAATGTAATTTTCTAACGCAAACACTAGAGTGATATCGTTTGATCGGTTATTCGATGTTACCGTAAGTACCATATATTACCGTAACTACCAGAAATATCTACTCATCTGATAGTATTTGCGTGGTGAAGTTCTTTTTTTCTTTTTTTTTTAAATTTCTTGCAATGCTTCACATATTAGCTTTACAATAATTTAGGTACTGTAAACATATAAAGACATTATAAATTTTAGCCAATTTATAGTTTACTTTTTTATTTTAAGAAAAAAAAGATTTAAAATAGTAATTAGAAAATCATTTTAGATTATAATTTACTTATGAAAAAATCGGTATTTAATTTAATTTCTTTTTTTTTCTATTTCTTTGCAGAATGATATACCAAAAAATCATTCTATAAATGATATCAATAAAACAATTGATCAGAATAATACCGCACAAACAGTTGAATTAATAACTGAATTGATTATTGATGCTGTCAAAGAACACGAAAAAATGGAAGGAAAAATTAAAAATGGAACCGAAATTAAAATGAACAAAAATATTGGAAATGAAACATTGGAAAAATATCCTACTGATGGTATTGGTGGTATTGTTGATGGTGATGATGATGATGATAATAATGATAATGATAGTGATAATGATGGCAATAATGATGGTGATAAAATGAATCTGTCAATTGTGGTAAAACCAATCATTCGTGATTTAATTGTTGAAATGAAAAAGCACTTAGCTAAAAAAGAACATGGACTTAGTTTATTTGGCGCTATTCAACGTGCTATTGGTGATTTTTGGGTTGCTTTTGTTAATACATCAAAAACAATTAATAATTTTTTAGATTTATTATTTGCACCAATTTCGGCAGCTTTGAAAACTCCCATCAATTGAAAATTAAAAAAGAAAAAAAAGCAACAATTTTGGGAGTTAAAATTTGCATAATTTTTATCATAATATCTTATCAATTAAATGATGCATGATATCATTTACAGAATAAAAAAAAAATTAACGATTAATAATAAAAAATATCGTTATCAATTATCATTTATTCATATCTTAAAATGATAAAAAATGATATTTCTTCTCTTTTGAAAGTTTTAAAAAAAATTTGAAAAAAAAACCTTTTTTCCACTTTTTTTTTTTAAAAAATTTAAGATATGGATTGATAATTGATGTAGAAATGTTTGTTACAGTCTTTTATAAATTATCATCCCTATTAATGCCTCATTTATTTATTTTCATTGCTTGAAATATTCCCACTCTTTTAACAGATCATCAAGAATTCTTGAATGACCTGGTCATCGAGAATTCTCGAAGGAATGGAATATTTCTTGCGACACATCTTATTCATATATATGTACCAAGCATTATTCATAATTTGTAATTTGTCATTTCTTTTTTCACTTCTTTTTTATAATCATCAAATAAGGTTGGTGGATTTTTGAATTTACTAATGTCATTTTAAACAAAACTTTAACCACTTAATTAATTATAAATCAAATATTCTGGCTAGTTTGTCACCAACACTAATTTCATTTATATTATTCACTTTTATGAAAATAAAGTTTGTATTGTTTAATTCTTTTTGTTGTTGCAAGCATTTAAATATATCCGGAATATATATAAATGTGTATTTCCGGAAATATGCAAAAAAAAAATGTCATTTTAGTAAAGAGCATACTGTTTTTCCATTCCAAAACATCTGCTAATCATAAATATTTTGATATGATTCAGATTTGTGCTGCCACTAGCACTTAACAAAATACATCCGGAAATGTGACAAAAAAAAAACAATCCTTCATCCGGAAATGAGGCAAAAAATTATCCCATATCTGGAAATAGAATAAAAAGTGAAACTATCCCGTATCTGGTAATACGATAAAAAAGAAATCCGAAAATAAGACAAGAAAGAAAATTGTCCCGGATCCGGAAATAGAATAAGGAAGAAAATTATCACATCAATAAAATACAAGTTATTTTCGACAAGTTGATCATATTTCAACATGATACCTGATCTGTCCCATTAATGTGGTGACAATTCCAAAAATGCTTTTTGATTTTTTTCAACATTGAAATAAATTTGACTTTTTTGTTAATTTTCCTATTGGAAAAATTGATTTGTACAATTTTTTTTTTTCTTTCAATCAACCAATCATTTTTTTTTTGCTAATTATTACAAATTTCAACAACAATTACTATCTTAATTAGTAATTTAACTCATGTAATGTTATGATGTCATACATTTAATGAAATGTTTCCTTCATGTTGACATGAAATATTACAGAATCCTCTTCTTCCTATCCAAAATTTATCGCACTAATTAATAATAATTTCATCATGTTTACTACTGTAAGTTTATTATTAGTATCAATGATTATAATTGAAGTATTATTGAAATTCATCTGTTTACTCTTGAATCCATTTATAAATACTCTTAATAAGTTTTTAATTTATTCTAATATTATCATTTCGCCACAATAAATTACAGATTAGAAAATATTTACAATGTAACTATCATTGATCATTGAAATGTTTTTCACTTTTTAATAATAAATTAAGCGGAATAAATTATGCATTAAAGGATCATAATAACAGTATTAGTATAAAAGATAAATTTTTACTGAAACATTTCTCATTTCCATTTCAAATACAGGATGAAACAACTAATTGGAATATTTTTTATTGCAATTGCAACTATTCCAAATGTATACTTTTGCAAGGTATGTTTAATAATTAATAATAATTAATCAATTGGAATATTTCATATTGCAATTGT
>NW_018108287.1:151457-159072 GCF_000183805.2 Loa loa | reverse complement strand
CCTCTTCTTCCTATCCAAAATTTATCGCACTAATTAATAATAATTTCATCATGTTTACTACTGTAAGTTTATTATTAGTATCAATGATTATAATTGAAGTATTATTGAAATTCATCTGTTTACTCTTGAATCCATTTATAAATACTCTTAATAAGTTTTTAATTTATTCTAATATTATCATTTCGCCACAATAAATTACAGATTAGAAAATATTTACAATGTAACTATCATTGATCATTGAAATGTTTTTCACTTTTTAATAATAAATTAAGCGGAATAAATTATGCATTAAAGGATCATAATAACAGTATTAGTATAAAAGATAAATTTTTACTGAAACATTTCTCATTTCCATTTCAAATACAGGATGAAACAACTAATTGGAATATTTTTTATTGCAATTGCAACTATTCCAAATATATATTTCTGTAAGGTATGTTTAATAATTAATTACTAATTAATCAATTGGAATATTTCATATTGCATTTGCAACTATTCCAAATGTATGCTTCTGCAAGGTATGCATATTATGCATATAAGGTATATATATATATATTGTACATAAAGATATATCTGCAAGGTATGTATATTATACAATTAATTATCATTAATTAACAATTATATTGAATAAAAATTGATTTAATGGAAATATGAAAGATTATTACTGATGATAAAAACTGATAACAAAAGCGGATGATACATGTAACATACATTTCTCTTACATTCATTAAAGGATAATATATTAACTTGAATACTTAATATTTAGCAGTGGAATTTAAAATTGTTGTAAAAGAATAATTTTGTAATAAAAAACTTATTTCTTTATCGTTTATTACGAATAATTTTATCATTAGTAGATTAATTTAGGATGATTAATTAAATGCAAGTGAAAAACTTGTTAAATCTCTAATTATCATCCTAATAATAAATAATTCATAATTTTAATAGAATGTATTATTTGCAAATTAATTAATAGCCAAATATTTTAGTGATACCTTTAATGAATAAATTTCTTTTAATTTATTTTTTCCATTCTACATTTATTTCTTTAATATTTTCTTATCAATTAAATTTTTATCATCCTTTTTAGCCAATTGAACCGGAACCAACAATCAGTAACGCCACTTTATCAATCAATAAAACATCCCAGAAGAATGAAAAACCATTATTGGATAAAATTCTTGAAGAATTGAAAATTAAAAAAGAAGGTCGAGAAAAAGGTATTGAAATGTATCTTGCAAATAGCAAAGCACTCCTGAATACCGGATTGCTTATTGATGATACAATTGATGTCATACGTGAAGGTAAAGAACCATTCCTGAAATTATTCTCATTACCATTATCTGTTATATTTCATTTATTAGGTTTTGATGAAGTTGGTGATGTATTCGGAAAATTTGGCTTATCATTTCTTTTGGATCTTATCACCAGTGATAAATGAACAATTCAATTAATTATTTCATTCATCTAATGAATGCACACAGATATTGATTATTTCAGATTGTCGTATTTTTTTGATGACAACTTGTTTCTCTTGTTTTTTTTCTTTTTTTTGATTTTCTATTTTCCATACATTATTGTGGAATATTTATTCCATATACTCTTTATCATTTGCACTTTCACTTAATCATTCATTCTAACATTCCTTTATCACTTGAACATTGATTTAACCACTCATTCTAATACCTCTTTATCACTTGAACATTGATTTAACCACTCATTCTAATACCTCCTTATCACTCGAACATTGATTTAATCACTCATTCTAATACCTCTTTATCATTTGTATTTTCATTTAATTATACTTTCCGTCCAAGACATTAATTTTTGTAATCATTTTGAACATTTTTAACCTGACAAACTTGTCTTTTTTCCTCCATTTAAATGTCAGTTTTGTTAATTAAAATGAAATATGAAAGTTGTGCGGAAATAATACATCAAATAGATGCATTCATGAAAATAGTTTTGCAAATAAATTAATACTTACATTGGGTTTATCCATCGTATCAAGCCTAATATTAGTAGCCAGTGGTCAGAACTTACTCATAAATGGAACTTCTCTGAACTTATTCGATGACACTAATAAGCGACAATCTCATTCCTACTTTCTCTAAGATAGTTTCATCTCGTCGGATCTTTATTTCGTCCTCATTTTATAATTAATTAACTTAATTAATTTATTAACAATGAAAAAGGTGAATAAAAATGTGATAAATTGATTAAGATCAATTCCAGGATAAGTTAAAAAAAGGAAATGAAAATATGTAAATTATTATTTTGCAATATAAATACTACTAATTATAAAAGTATAATCATTTTTATTACAACCATCGATTCGAAGTAATTAATTTTTTTTTTCTTCTCATCTGAAGGTGTGATGCTTCAAACAATTGATTAATAATTTCTCAATAAATCTATGGTTATCATGACATGAAATTAAACAAGTTAAACTGATAATTGATAAATTTAATCCAGATACTGGGAATTACGCTGCCTGTTTGATTAACTATCTGATAATCTGATATCATATTTTAGAAACAAATCATATATTCGAAAAAAAAAACAATCGTTTATTTCCTTTTATTTGTTTATTGAAAAGAAATTGAATAAATTGAATTGATAATCAGTAAATTTAAACCAATTACTGAAATTTGCATTGCTTGTTTAATTAACTATTTTAATAATCTAACATCATATTTCAAAAAGTGGTCATGCATTTTAAAACAAACCAATCGGCCATTTAATTATTTTAACAAAATTTCATTTCAGAGATTAATTTTAATTCCATACGATTTATCATCAAAGTGGTAATAATTACGCATTAAAAATGAATGGTATTTGTTAAAAAATTAATTTTTTCTTATAAAATTTTTTTTTTTAAAATTGGAAATTTTGTGAATTACTCTGAAATTATTAGAATGAATTCAATGATTTAAAACGTATCATTCATGTAATATTTCATGTTTTTGCTTCGAATTATTTCTAAAATATACTTAATTTATATGAATAACAATATGTTCCATCATTTTTGCAAATAAATTTCTTATGCTACACCTCAACGATTGTATTATTAAAGATTAAAATTAAAAATTTAGAATTGAAATTTACAATTTAAAATATTAAAAATTTACATCACTAAAACTTTGGATAAAATTTAAAATTGGAAGAAAATTTTCATTTAACTCCTATTTATATGCGAAATTTTTGTAACAGCATTAATTAATTTTAGAATTAAATTTTGATGAAGCACTGAGTGCATACAGGAATGTAAACTTATTAAATGAAGTGAACAATGGTACTTCAAATAACGAATCTGGTTATTTATATTAATAATTCTAATTTTTGCATAAGGATTTTAAAATAGAAATTATTTAAAACTTAAAATAATTATAATTTAAAATACAAATTGTTTAAATTTTGAAATAATTTTATTTTAATTTATTTTTTAAAGGTTTCATAGAATTTTTCTTATTACGATAATTGTACTGCTAAAATTGTTGTATTTGTTAATGTATCTATCAATTCATCAGATGCAGGCATTATTATTGAAATAATTAATATTTGAAATTAAAATTTTGAATTGGAAGAAAAAATTTTCAAAGAAATAGCTACATTTCATGTTTTGTTTTGCTTTAATGCTAATTAAAATTTGAATTTGAATTTTTGTGGTGAAAATATTTAGATGCATTGATTTAAGGGTAAGTTTAGGTTCCGTTCATTTTGGCGATTTACTGAATCAAAGCTTCGATTCCGATAATTTGGAAGCATTTAATATACTGGATTTTGAAAATTTTGCTGAAGCTGATGAATCCGGATACTACAGTAGTGATCAATCGCAGGAAGCTATTGATAGGTGATATTAGAGAAGCATCCTTAAATTGAAAGGCAAAATTAAAGAAGTGATCAAGTACTGAATCCGGATGCTGTAATAGTTCGCATGAATCTGGATAGAGAAGTAGTTCACAGGACTCCGGATACTGCAATGGTTTTCATGAGTCCGGGTAGTGCAAATAGTTCGCATGAATCTGGATACGAGCAATTAGTTCACATGAATCCAGATACTGCAATAATTTGCACGTATCCTGTAATGGTTGCATGAATCTGGATACAAGCAATTAGTTCACATGAGTTCGCATATTGCAGTGATTCTCATGAATCCAGATACTGCAATAATTTGCACGTATCCTGTAATGGTTGCATGAATCTGGATACTAATTATATTCTCAATTTTATGCAATTTAATTAACGTTTTGAATAATTTTGCATTTAAAATTAAATTATTTATTTGCGTTAAAATTGCTAGAACATTTATTGTTGGATTCAACGAAGCAATAGATCGGATGGAGCATGAAATTGATGAATTAGAAAACGAAGATTGGATTCGCGGTGATGATATTAACAATCATGATTTATCGGAAAATTTTCATTTCAATTCATCCATAAATGATAGATTGGTACGATTATTATAGAATTCATCCTAAAAAACAAGAGAATAGCAGAATCAAATTAATCATAATCTTTGAAATAATCACAATCTTTACTTTATCATAATCTTTAAAATAATGATAATCTTTATCTTATCATGATCTTTGAACTGATCGTAATCTTTTTTTTTTTACTGCTTCGTAACATTTTTGTAGTAATAATGAAATGATCTTTAATCTACCTGAAGTTTAATTATTCATTAGCTAAGTATTTGCAATGTTTTGGTTGTTTCAAAAACTTAACACTACATTGTTGATTGACTAATATTGGTGATTTAAGTAAGTGAATAATTAAATAACGAGAGAAATTAATTAATAAAGATCACCTGAATCATTCACCTGAACAGTATGTGTAATAGCAATAAAGATTTTCAAATAATTGGAATAATTTCAGGACAACATAGCTGGTAGTTCGCAACAAAATGATAATTTTTCACGTAATGTAATTTTAAACGACTGTCAACAATTGTCTCAACATAACTTTTACGATGAAGAAATAGATAATGAATCATATGAAAGGTTCAATTATCTTGAACGTTTATCAGTCGGTAGTTCACGATCATCGAGTCCACGTTTCATGCGTGAAAGTCAAGAAAGACATTTTAATGAATACCCGAGATATAATTATCCTAATACTGTAAGTTAATTGTAACTTTTAAGTTTTATTGTAAATTCTCTCATTTCAGTTATAAATTTTTATAAATTGATGTGAACTAAAATTTCGATGCAAATGTTTTGAACTTTAACACTAATTTCAATTTTAGCATAAATTTTGCCGCTACAAATTGATTCCAAATTTTAAAATTTGCAATAATTTCTAACTAGCTTCAATTAGTTTTTTTTTAAAATTTAAAACAAAATTTCTTATAAATTATTGTTAATTAAAATTTTTCAAATCTAAAGAACCCTCAGAAAATTTTTCTTTGTTAATTTATAATTTATGAAAATTATGTGAAACTTTTTGTTGAATCTTTCCGCTAAATTTTCCAAAAAAAAAAAAAAATTGGAAGGATCTATTTTTTATTTCTTCATATTCTCATTTAAGTGTCCATTTAACAATCAATAAACTTATCATGCGAAAAACTATTGTAATGTGAAAATTAATTAATTAATTTAACCATTCTATTCTATGCTACTTAATTATTATTAGAATTAGATAATATTAATTTAATTGGATGTATTTTTACATAAAAAATTTTAGGCTCAAAATTTTATTTATCCACAAATGGATGATGAATTAAATGATGACGAAATGAACAGTTTAACTAATCATGTAATAATTTTTTTTTTTTAATTTAAAATTCTAAAAGTTTTTTTATGATTAAATAAAAATACTTCTATTCTCAAATCTTACCGTATCATCATTTTGTTCATTTCTACACAAACATTATTTCCTATTGGATGAATATTCTCAAATAATTGGAAATCATTTCTATTTTTTTTTTTTTTTGTTTTTTTTACAACTATAAATTTCAGCTTAGAATGGGACTAACTATATACGATCAATCTTCACCAATATCTGCTCCAATAAATTCCCGAGAATTCGCATTACAACAAAGCAGTAACTATTGTCTATCAATAGATGATAATAGATTTCGTGAACGATATGGTAGTAATCGTAGTATTTTTTCGGAAGAAGAAAACTCAATTCAATCATGTCGTCATATGTCACGATCATTTAATCGATCATTAGGTGTTTCAATAAAACGGCGACATTCGCTACCATTAATCGCAAAACGACAAATTCGTTTTGGATATATCACTTCATCAGAAAGTGATGAAGAATTAATGGATGATGTTTCATATAGTAATCATACCATCAAAAGAAATTATCCACTTAGATCGGTATGAAAGTAAACATTATTATATCATTTGGTATGGATAAAAGATTAAAGATTAAAGTCTCAAAATTCTTTGATCTTTTATATTAGATGGATAAAAAAAAAGAGATATGAGGAATAGAAAAAGATAGTTATTTGTAGATTTTATAAAATTTCCGAAAATAAATTCAGGTTTTTTTTTTGTTTTTATTTCCGAATAAATACTTGAATTTACGAATAGGAAGTTAAAAATTGTCAATCTTTAGAGAATTGATCTCAGAAGTTTGAGAATTAATCGAGGACACTTATTACGAACAGGAAATTTACATCGACGTCAACGATCATCGCAAAAATATCCACGATCTCGATTATACGGTAGATTACATCGCGTGGATAGTGGTCGAATTAGACGAAGAAGATTCTAAAAAAATAAAAAATTTGACCTTTTAATAAATCAACATTCATACAGTATATCACCAACTATTTGAAATGGAAGGAAAAAAAAACAACAATAAGAAGAAGAAGAAAGCTAGAATTGAATTTTATGGTAGAAATTGTAAACTATGAAGGGATACTGTAACTGATCTGTTTTATAATTGATATTTCATTATCAATAAACATTCAATTTATTGATGAACTTTTATCATAAAATGTTCTTTGCTTACAGTATCATTTTTAAAATAATGCTAAAATTTTAAAAGTGAAATTTTAAATTAGCACTACTTTGAATATTTTAAACGATAATATTTGACATCAAATGTATTTGCACATTTGAATGCGACAAAAATTTGACCATTGAACTAATTCATATTCAATGTTAATTATTACTATCAAATGTTTGTGAATATATCTTTAAAATTTTAATTAAGAAAAGTTAATGAGTTATTGGATTGCAAAAAAGAATTTCGACATTTATATAGTTTATGCAAATTTTACATTTTTTCCTTCATATCAAAAGTTATGCACACATAATTTGACATGTCATATTATGCAAATTTTCGGCTTTATGCAAATGAAAAACGATAATATAAATACCAATCATTGTGATATCTTTTAATAAAACTTTTCGCAGATATTTGTCAACGGAACGGTCGTGTTTTGTCTTTTTTCTATTTTATCATAAAAATTATTGTATGATTAGTGGGGTGATATTTGCTGATGTGATGCGCTTACAAAATAAAAGACGTATATTTATCAATTTTGAGAAATGATTAATAGTTAATCGATATTTAAACTAATAATTAATTACTAAAATTAAACAATTAAATAGAATAGCTTGGCAATTTAATATTTCAATTTATTGCCTTTCAT
>NW_018108287.1:132880-151302 GCF_000183805.2 Loa loa | reverse complement strand
AAATTTTAATTAAGAAAGTTAATGAGTTATTGGATTGCAAAAAGAATTTCGACATTTATATAGTTTATGCAAATTTTACATTTTTCCTTCATATCAAAAGTTATGCACACATAATTTGACATGTCATATTATGCAAATTTTCGGCTTTATGCAAATGAAAAACGATAATATAAATACCAATCATTGTGATATCTTTTAATAAAACTTTTCGCAGATATTTGTCAACGGAACGGTCGTGTTTTGTCTTTTTTCTATTTTATCATAAAAATTATTGTATGATTAGTGGGGTGATATTTGCTGATGTGATGCGCTTACAAAATAAAAGACGTATATTTATCAATTTTGAGAAATGATTAATAGTTAATCGATATTTAAACTAATAATTAATTACTAAAATTAAACAATTAAATAGAATAGCTTGGCAATTTAATATTTCAATTTATTGCCTTTCATGAAATAATTCTGTAAATATTTATCATTAATTTCGTTTTCTTTTTCTTCCTCATTCAAAGAATAAATAACTAAATGTTATTTATTGTAGTTGACAACAGATTCAATTAATTAATTTGACAAACAACTAATTACGAATGTTTTATAAGTATTGTATTAGTAAAAGAATTGAAAATGATTTCTTCACAATTGGAGGCTGATAAAATTTCTTATCAATGCTACACTGGTTAAAATTATTCATTAATAGTAAGATAAATGGAATTAGTTTAAACAATCAAATTAATTTAAATTAATTTAAATATAATCAAATATAATCAAAAACTTTTCTCTCAATTAAAAAAGCTACTAAAATTGTATTAACTCAAAGTTAATATATTATGCTGAAATTATTGATTATTAATTATTGATGATTATTAATTTTTTCGTCTTTTTTTTTGTAATTATAAAAAATTAATAATTTTGATTTAATAAATGAATGGATAATTAATTTGTTAGATCGAACGATAAATTTTGCTAATTTTACGCTGTGACGAAATTATGCATAGAATTATACCTGATGAAGATCAAGAATTAATGCATATTCAACATATGCATGTGAATGGTGAAGCTAATGGCAATGATAATGATAATGATGATAACGATTCAGGTTAAGTTTATTTTTTTTTTGTATAAATTAATTATGATAATGATTTATGACAATGAATTGAGGAATGATAAAGATTTTTCTGATATAAACATACTAGAAATCATTAGTGGAAAGATAGGAAATTAAGAATCAAAGATAAGTTATCAATAATAACTGGGAAAAATGGTAAGCAGGATCGGTATTTTTTATTAATTATATCCTAAGAAATAGTATCATTAAATTTGATGATTGTAACAAAAATGAAGAAGTGATAAAAATAATTGAATTCATCCCGAGATATCTTGAAATCAATTTGAGCATTATCAAAAATTAAAAAATATAGGAAGAAGAAAGGAAGCTTGGTATATATTATTCCTAAAATTCTACCAATATCAAAATCCCAGAAATATAGATAATCACAATCTATCTGTAAGCTTAAACATAAAATTATAATATGAGAGGTCAGAGGGGGTCAAATTCATCATTCATTGAAATGATAAAGTTAAAATGACATATTATCAATAACTTTAATATTTTGACAAATATCTTCAGATAATGGAAGTAATGAGACTGAAAGTGACGTGGAAACGTATATAAGTGATGAACAAATGCCACCATCATCAGATGACCAATTCCCACATGTATACGACAATAGTAGCCAATGGGATGAGAATATAGATCCAAATGAATTTTTACGACAACTGATACATGGTGATGCATGCAATAATATTGAAAATGAATATGATAATAGAAATGAGAATATGATCAGTTCACGAATTGGTCAATCGAGTCAAGCAATTGGTCAAGCAATGAATCGGTTATTTCATAGAATTTTTTTAATTACTAAAAATTTCTCCATCTTCCGATATTAAATCAATGGAATAAAAAAAAAAATCACTTTTTTTCACAATCTTTATTTATCACGATTGCTATCGTTCCATTAATTTTATTTCTATTCATGCTCATATATGAGATTTATTTGCAAAATTATTGAAATATCATGAACTTTGACCTAATTATCTAAATTTATGAAGTGATATTGGTACTCATTTACTTACAGTAAATAATTGTATTCCAATCATATTGTTATTTTTAAATTATTACTTTTAATATTATTTCATCCAAAGTTAAAATTAAATTACGAAATTGAACAATATTATATATACGAAAAAGTAGTGATATCGTTTTTTTTTCCATTTTTAATTTAAATTATCATTCATTTTCATTCGCCCATTCTTAATTATAGTTTTTTTTTTGTTAATTTTTGCTAATTACACCTGTTTATAGATCAATTACTGATGGAGAATCTGGCATTGATGATGATACAAATTGGACAACTTCTTCGGATGTAAATTTTCTTCTCTAAAATAAATTTTTGTTTTTAATTTTGCTCATTAGTTTTTACTGATAAAATCTATGCTGACATTTGTAGGACAGTAAAGGTTCAAAATTCATTTTAAATTATTTCAATAAATGTCCAATGAAGATCTTTATTCAGTGATATTATCAATGCATATGGTTTAAAACATTGATAACATTTTGGATCATTTTAAAATGTTGACAACTTTTTGGATCATTTTAAAATAGTGATAAAATTTTGGATCATTTTATAATGATGATAACTTTTGAATAATTACGAACAAGAAGCTCCTAAAAAAAAGAAAAAAGAAAGGAAACTTTGAATTTTCAAAGTTTACACACCAATATCTCTTTTTTTTATAATTTTCTCAGAAAATTTTTAAAAAATAATTAATTTGAAATGAAATTTTGATTGATTCATTTCGTATACTTTTATTTTTTAATTTTTTTTTACTGATAGAATTAATTAATTGAAAATTCTAGGATGATGATGATGATGAAGATGATGATGATGATGATGATAGTGATGAGTGATGATGATGATGATGATGATGATGATGAAGATGATAGTATTTCATATAGTTGGCCATTATCACATTCACGTCGAGTGATACGTCAACGACCACGTTTGCAATATTTTCCAACGATGCCATTAGCTAGGAATGTGTCACTCATTGATCGTGTCATCGTACCATCATTTAATCTACGAGCAAATTCAATGAATTCATTACGTAATATACGTTCTCGACATTCTCGTGGCTTTTTTTATCCATCATTTCCTGAAAGAAGATGGTCATTTAGTCATTTACCGTAAAATTTACGAAATTATTTGAAATGGTAAATTGATTTACTCAACATTTTTAATTTTCATTCTCTAATATTGAGTATTTCATTACTCTGTTTTTATACTGTTTCAATTATTGACATTTAACAATTTGAAAGTTTGAAAAATGATCAAAATTTTAGTAAGAGAAATAGGTTAAAAGAAAAAAGAAATTATTGCTATCAAATTAATTTCATCATTTTTTATTTCAGACTAATTAATGTATCATATTAGTAAATTAATTTCTACTGAAACAAATGGCAAACAAATATGCATGCAACAAAATGCAATACAACTGCAGTGCAAGTAAACAAGTGGAATACCACTATCATTTTTGCATGAGATATTGTTTTAACATGTAATTATATGTTAACAAGAATTAAATAAATGCATGCTGCATGTTGCAAGCATGCAGCATGCGTGATATTTATAGCTTACAATCGCAATAATTATTGTTATCTCACATATCGTATTAAACAATTAACGTATTTATCAATATAAATTCCGTCGCATTACACCTTAGATAAATCCTAAATGAGAGAGAGAGAGGGCGAGAAAGAGAGAGAGAGAGAAAATGTTTCATATTTCATTATCATTTTTATTCATTAATGTAAATGTATGTCACAACTTTGGGGACAATTATCATTAGGTAAAATTTTAATTTATGATATATTGTATCATGTGATAAGCTGATTACGCTAACAATCTCTGTGACGGAATTTAAAACCTTTTCTTAAAGTTTTTTTCCTTTCCTTAAATTTTTATATAACAGATTTCAGTTTTTAAATTCAGATGAAAGATTAAAATTTGAATCATTGAATTCAAAGTTTACAGATCTGATATATAACATTTGAATAGTAAAAAAAAAGCCTGAGATAATTAGCTAATTATGGCTTAGAAGTTGAAAATATTTAAAATTATTTCACTAATTTGACATAATCTATTATTGATTTTTGTTTAAAACTAAATTAGTCTAGAATAATATGAAGTTAGCATTAATTAATTTAATAAAATATTCAGATAATTTCTCATAAATTCCTGACATTTAGTTTTATTGATCATTTACACTTGTATGCTTAATCTCATCTTTCGTAATTTCAACTAGTATTGATTGTTTTTGAAAATAAAAAATTTATTTATTGATTGATTAATTAGATTAAATCAAATCAAAGACTGAATCAATTCCAAAGATGATCATTCATTTTTTTTCATTGTTCAATCGTTGATTGATTCATTGATTGATCATTAGCAATCGGATTTTTTTTTTTTGAATCACAAGTTTATTGATTAGTTCATAGAAGTGAATGCTATCAAATTTAAACTTGATTCGTACGAAATCCTTCCGTATAATGCGCAATTGTAACGTAAAGAAATTTGATTAATTTGAATCTACCTGTCAGGTATAATTTGAAATTCATTAAAAAAAACAGGAGAATAATGTGAAAGGATATAAAACATTCGTTTAACATTCACTGCAAACTACGACACGAACAAAGTGTACTTCATAATAACTTCATTAGATCACAATTTTTTTTTCTTTTTTTTGTAAAGTATAAATAAAAAGTGGAATGGAAAGATGAGATAAGAAAATATAACATATCCATTAATTAATTAATTACTTGAAAACAAAAATAGAAGATAATGATAGATTGGAGTAATAAATAATCGATTTGAATGAATACCATTCATTTTGATAAAAATGAAAGTGATAAAATGTAATGATAATAATAAATAGAATAAATTATTTCTGCCAAAAGTGCTTTGATATTAATGGAAAATTGAAAGGACTTTGCAATTTTTTTGGAATTCATTTAAATTTCTAATCTTCTCATTGTATCATTATAGTTATAGTTATCAGGTAATCATACAATTTACCAGTAATATGATAAGCTATCAATAATATGTTAAGGAATATTATCAAATTCCCTTACTTTTACTTGCACAATTTTGCAAAATACAAACATTATTTGAATTATAAATTTATTTAAACGAAAAAACAACTTATCATAATTATTTCGTTAATTTTAATATGTAATGATAAATTATGGTAAGTGTACGTAGGCATTACAATGATTAAATAATTAATTAATCCATAATTATTCATAGATATTGTTAAACAGCAAATAATGAATTATTCTTTCTCCATTTTCTACAACATTAAATGGAATTTGTTAAATATTAAATACTGTATTAATTAGTATCATACTGTATTGGCGGTATTGATTCGTTGAAATTTACTTCCTGGGATTTAAATAAAATGTTGCAATTTTGCAGAAAAAATGAGTAGAACTGTATAATTTACTAGCAAGTTAAACTTGACTTTACATAAATGAATTTGAATTTACATAAATTATTGATTGATTCCGCTATTGATTAAAAGTTAAAAGAATTGGATCATTTGACCATAGTTGACCGAAATGCTCAATATCTTCGATTAGTTATCGTTGATATTTCTGAGTTTCGGCAAAACGTTATATAACGTAAACAAATAATAGTATGATAATAGAATATGTGCATAACGTGAATTACGAAAAAAGAAGCATATGTACTGTAAAATTAACTTTTGATAAATGGAATATTACAAAATGATTCGGATCCATTATATGGTCATAATGACAGTTATTAGGTGACATGTATTGAGCGTACAGAAAATAACACATGTGATTTAATACATTCCATATAACATATGTTTGCATCTATTTTTAATTCTTTTACTTTATTTTCCTGAACGAATATTATTTACGAAAATTCCGGAAATAAAAATGAATGTTGTTGTATTTAATGAAATGAATAAAATTATCATAAGAAATATTGAATCCAAAAAGTGATAATAAATAGGTGATAATTAGAAATAGTAATGATAATGAAAGAAAAAAAATAAATAAATGATAATAATGAAGTGTAAAATGCTAAAATTCATCCTATTTCATTATCACTATCAATGATTTCACTGATATTTTTTATTTTATTAAATTGAATTTAACAATTCTCTTTTTGTCTTTTTTTCGTTCTTATCATTATTTATCAGTTTTGTCAAATTTAAACTTTCTTCATTTTAATAATTTATAAAATAGCTTAATTTTTTTAAGCACTATATGAACAATTATACCGTTTTCCGTTTCTCTTTTCAAGATTAATTATCTTCTAAAAGCTCAATTCTCTTCCTCTTTCCTTACTTTAATCGAAATTAATTTGTGTCAAATGATGGGTCCTTTTTGTCTCACTTAATTAGTACTTAATTGGTTTTCGATTGTTACACTTGAAATAGTTTACATCATTTCTGTTTCATCTATTTTCAGCTTTAATTGCTCATGAAATGTTAGAATTTATACATCAGCTTTACTTTCAATAGTTCCAGTCATTTTAAGTAATGTTGACCAAGTGGTTGATGTAAGAGTAGCAGTTATAATACTGACCACTGCATAACTGTTTATTTGCATAAATGGCTAACGGGAAAAGTAAAGAGACTGTAAACCTTTAAATTTGCATATTACCATTTTTATTTCCAACTTTTATTCAAAAATGAATTTAAATTACTGAGAAAATCTAACAAGTTTTATTACTACATTTCAAATCAAGCTTAAACGGTTGTTACCTCTGGTTCAAGTTGACCGTATTTTTCGTATGATTTAGATAGCCATAGCGTTACAATGCAATATATTCCCGAGATTTCTTGAAAATAATTTAGGATAAGATGTGTGTTTGCGACTATGTTACTTTATTTCAATTGTACCAATCAATAAATGCATCTTTAAACATTGCTTATTTTCGCTTTATTTCAGGTTTCGGTGAAGTCTTGAAGTAGTAAATAAACTTTAAAATGACAAATACCAATGAAACAGATGATGTGAGTGAAGTATTTGATGACAGATGACATTTATGTCATCTTTTTGATTCTAAAAATGCTGAAAAGTTTGCCAATTGATTTTCTAATCCTCAGGCTAAGTGACATCTATTTGATTAGGTGCCAGAATTATTTCATAATATTTCACACTTTTACAAATATTTTTTGCGATAACAATGATAATATCTATAAATATCATAATCATAACAGTGATAAACGTGATAAAATGTTGATAATAGCTTACAGGATAAATTCATGGTGACACTATCAACGGATATATTGCAAACGGTGTGTGAACAAATGGAAGAGGATGATCCGGATGCGGGAGATGATGAACCGGTCAGACTTGTCGTATGGAATACGCAAGTTATTCCAGTTCCGTTTTTTTTCCTTTTTTTGCGAAGCTTTCTTAACAATAATCCATCAAATGTCAACTTTATTCCAGTAGAAAAGTTTTGCTGGAAAAGAAATGAAAATATTTTCTGCAGTAGTTTACGCATAGCTTTCCTAATTAATTATTAATTAAATATTTATACACAAATAATAAAGAGAATAGAGTTGACGTTTGTAATAGCTAATGAATGAATGAAAAATAATGAGCTTTTTTTTCCTTGTTATTGATGTTGGTTTTTAAACTTAATTATTTTTAATTATTTTAGTTTACATCGAATTCAATGGCTGAAGTGATATCGAATGTTGAAGTTGTTGATATTTCTACGCCATCGCAATCGCCATCTGTGAGTTTTTTTCCACATGTAAAGTTACGAAGAATTAAATTCCTTAATTTTTTGTTATTTTATTAAATTTGATTTTATTATAGCATTTAAATCGAATAAAATGATGAATTAATTTATATTTCAGGGAACATCAGACTATTTAATGATCATACCACGTTACCGTCGTCGAGCATATTCTTTTCCTGGCGAAAATTTGCCATCTTCGTCAACTTCATCAGAATCATATCATAGTCAGTGATACTGGAAATGATTGAACGCAATATAAGCTTGATAAATGATAATGATGACAATGATGATTTTGAACTGATTAATTTTGCTACAAATGCAAATAAGGCTAAATAAAATAGTCACGAAATAATCATTATATGATATGATACAATTTCATGTTATTGCTTTCATTTAGGCGCATTTTGTTCAACATTTAGGCGTTTCTGTCTGACATTTGAGCGCTTTCTGCCCAGCATTAAAGCACTTTTTATCTAATATTTAAATGTTTTCTGTTTTAGTCTTTTGCAATTGAAATCTTTTTATTTATGATGTCATATATTATCTGTTGCATAATGACGCAATTGTTACCAATCATTATTAATGAAATAATTGAATGAATCTAAGCATCAATAGAAACTTATCACAAAATTACTGGAAATGGATTGAATCATTTCTGATTGATTGCATTGCAAAATGATAACTATCTGGTAATTTTAATCAACTACCTTGCCATGCAGTGATAAGCTTGCTATGATAAACTGAAAATGATAAGTGGGGGTGGAAGTGACGAAATCATGTAAATGAAAAAGTTACTCATTGCATTCATAATCTCAACCACTTAAGTTAGGAAATCTTAGATAAAGCTCATTTTAAGGAATTAAATTTCATTTGCATAAACAATTTAAAGTGTGATTTTGAAAAAAATTAATTGCAAATACTGTTTTGAATTAATTTATTCCTGTATGGTTAAAGTTGAAATTTTTCTTTGAATTTTAAGAAACAATGATTTTTTTTCTTCATTTCTATTATTTATCTATTGTTATTAAACCATATGAAGTAAATGAGATAAATGATGGAAAAAATTTCCACTTTTTCCATAATAATCTATTTATTTATTGTAGCAGAAATATATGCTTGACAAAATTAATTCTTCTTCGATAATTTAATTAAAATTTACATTTCGAATTAATTCAGTGAAAATTCATTAATATTGCTTGCAGCAGCAAACATAAGATAACTCTATTTCCTTGGTTAAAAATTTGCTATTATTGACCATAATGATGAATGTACTTTGAATTATTACATTAATTTAATAGGGTAAATTCAAGTTTATTTGTTGTAAGAATGAATGGGATTAAAAAAAAATGCTAGGTCTGAAGCATAGTTATTCAATCAACAAATTATGGTATTTAAAATATATATATATTTGAGTAAATAAATGAGCAAAATTGTCTTCACATGTTTAGGCAATTAATTTTAATTTTCAATATATGCAAATTTCTTCCATTGAGATAATCATTTATTACACTGAACAATCAGAAAAATAAGATATGGAATGATGAGATATGAATTTGATAAGGAAGTTTTGAGCATTTTTGAAAGGTTTACATTTGTTTTCTAGTACTCATTTTACAAATTTTTAGTAAAAAGAAAAGAAAAATTCACCGATAATCAAAAAATGGAACATTAATCTGATTAATTAATTATCAACAGATTATTACAGAGATTTTGAAGTAATGAAGAATACAAATAATACAGAAAGTGAAATATCAATTCAATTAATTAACAAAATTGTAATTCATTACTAATGATTTCCACTTAAATTTCATTTCCACTTTTTTCTGTAATTTCATCGAATGATTTTCATTTGAATTTCATTTCCATGGATCTATTTGACATTTGTACCAAAAACTTCTTTTGTTTCATTCTTATCATTATTATCACTTGATAAATTGACTTTATTTTTGATATCTTTCATGGATGATTTACGTTTCTTTCGTTGTAAAGGTGGTCGCGCTTCTCTGTAATTAATTCAAATTTAATTTGATTTTAAATTAATCTTTTAAATTTCAATACAAAAACTACTTAAATAGAAAAGGAGAGGAAAATGAGAAATATTGAGAAATTAGAAGAGGAAAATATGCAAGAAATAATAAAAATTGAAAGAAAATTCTTTTCAAATTTCTAAAAAATTACAAAAATTAAATTCATGACTTATTTTTCAACGAATGATTTTTTAAAAAGTAAGAAAATTTTTTTTTTTTAAAATCACAAAATTAAATCTACAGATTATTTTTCAACAAATGATTTTCATCTTCCATCATCTTCCCTTTCCTTTCATTTTTCCGCACATTCATTCATACTTTACATGTTACAATGAAAAAAAGATAACCAAAAAAAAAAAATTAATAAACAAACGCTGATGGAAAATTAATAAAATTTTTAATTAATTAAATTCAAAACGTAAAAATTCATTAACCTATTAATAAATTTTCGCATTCGACGCCATAACATGGAGCTATTTTCAAGATTGTTATGGCCAACATCTGGTATCCATAATGGTTTTACAGCTCCAGGACATAATTGATACAATGCTTTGCCATGCTCAATCGTTACAATCATATCTTGTACTCCGTGTGCAATCAATGTTGGCATTTTGATGTCACTAATCTAATTATAAAAAATAAAAAAATAAGACAAAAGAAAAAACCATTTTGATCAATAAGCTATACTAAATTGAATATGTAAATTAGTTCAAAAGAGATCAAAAAGAATTTTTTTTTTTTGAATTTAAGCTTAAAAATAAGCATTATAACGTGCAATTATAAAAGTAACAGTATATGATTAGCTACTAGTAAGACAACAGTAGCAAAGATTAAAGATCATAAAACAAATGGGTCATTGGATTGTAATGTGTGTCTAATAAGGTTGTATGATAATTGAACTAATAAAATTGTAAGAATAAAAAAAAAAAACCTTTTTTAAACACTATTAAATCGATCACAGCAACAATCCGCTAAACGACCACATTGCTCACTTCGATCCCAACAACATTTTCCCCAACATATTGTTCGTATAATTGATGCTACTGGTGCAAGAAGTATTAAGCCAGCAAGTTTACTGGCTTGTTTTGCTAATTCGATTGATGCTACTGTACCAATACTGTAACCCCATAGTATGATATTTGTTTCCGGAATGCATAAATCCTCCAATAGATACTGTAAATGAATAATACATTTGTAATGAGAAATTGATTATATTGATGTATATGAAAAAGTTTGACCTTTATGACAATTAATAAACAATAAGGCTCGTTTTTTTTACAATAAGGCTCGTTTTTTTTCTGTCTCTTTTTTTTTACATGAGATCAGAAAAAAGTTAGCCAAATGTTAATAAGATATACTTTATAAACAGCATTGATATCTGAATACATATTTTTTTCACTTGGATTACCTTCACTAATACCATAACCACTATAATCATATGAGCATATATTGCAATTAAAAAATCTGTAATTTAAATTTCATTACAAAACAGAAAAAATAGAAGTGAGCCAGAAAATTGATAATTATAATGTGATCAAATGAATATTAATAAAGTTGACAATTTCAACGATGATATATTTATGGAAATTTTGAACGACACTATGATAATATTATCCAGTTGAAGGAAATCGAATTTACTACAGTAGAAGTTTAAGTAATAAATGTATTTGGATAAAATACTTTAGTAAATCATATTATAAATATAAAGAATTTTGTAGATAACTAGTAGGTCACATTAATAAGTCTATATTTGAATGATAAGATTTGGCTTATACTCAGGCTATATAAAAAAGTTTATATTTAACTGATAAAATTTAGCTTATAATTATAATACTGTATCATGTGATGATGGTACATTTATCAGTGTGAAATAATTGATAATAAAAATTGTGATAAAATTTGAAATTGCTAGGATTAGCTCATATTTGGGCTGGGCTAATTCATTCGAAATATGATAAAATATATGAATAACCTTGCTGCATCATGCAAATTAGGTAATCCAACAAGATGATCCGATATATCACTACCATTTGGATGTGAGAATAGCAATGTATAACGTGGTCTTGATTTTCGAACAAATACACAAGCAATATGCTGAAATTATCTCACATCATTCGTATGATGATAAGTATATGGAACGTGAAATAAACGTATGAATAGTTAAGATTGTAAAAAGGTTGTAGTAAATTTAAAATTTTAACAAAAATAAAATATAATTAACATTTTTCTTTTCAGTTTCCGTAACAAAACATTCAATTCCAACTACTTCAGTAGCACATTGATGCTCGAAACCAAATCTCAAATCTCTTCGTTTCAAACAATTTCTATAATTTGAAATTTTAAATTTAACTTTACTGTAAAATTCAAAATAATGCAAAATAATTTCAAAAGTGATAACTTCCCTTCTAGCATTAAAGTTTTACATCATAGAAGTGCAGACAAGAATTCGTGATATTTTTTTGGCAGCAAGAGAATATGCTAGAAAAGTATACTAATGACCTTTAACCTCCATAAAGTTTCCGGATCGGGGATTCCAGGGATTAAATATGTGCTTTGTTTTATTATGATAAATCTATATTGCTGAAGGATCAACCAAAGAAATATGAAAATGAAAGAAAGATTAGATAGACAGGAAATGACTGCGCAATTTTTTTTTTTTTTTAGTTTTGGATGATGTCACTATCATATTTTAGTGACATTCTCACATGACGACACCTTTACTAACTTTCTTACTACTCTCACATTAAATGCAAACTTTAAGACTTAAAAGATGACAGTGACATGAGCAGATCAACCAATGAATTTATGGACAGATTAATTAAGGAATTAATAAGTGGATTAATTAATGAATCACTTGTTAGCCTTTCGAACAATACATTGTTGAGTTAGTGGGACCTGATCATTTCTATTAATACTCTCCATATTATCATCAATGAAAAAGTAATACGCACGTGGTGGTGGCCAAAATGCTATCTGAAATAACTGAATAATATGTGCAGTTTTATGTATATCGATATTGGAATTTAAATTCAAATTCAATTATTCGAATTCGAATTTGAGGGAAACAAACAAAACATCATTAATTGAATAAATGAAATGATATTCGAATGAAACAAAACGAGTAAATTTGGACTAATTAATTGAATAATGATGAATAAAAAACTTGAATAAGTTTGCGTCAATTAATTAAATAAAAAAAAAAAACTGAAGAACATTTTTCTTTTTATAAATTAAACGATCAGTAATTGTGCTTTTTTTTTTTTTATTTTATTGAGTAAATAGTACATAATGTATGTATACCTTATTTAAGCAATAACCTAAAATTGGTGGACAACAACAACACCATATGAATTGTCGAATGAAACGAAAAATATTTATAACAAATTCCCATAAATTATTAAACCAACTCCAACGTGTTCCTTTGCAAATGCAATTTAAAACAATTTTTTTTTGCCTAAATTTAAAATTTTAATTCCAGAAAAAAAAATGTTCATTATTTGTCGAAACATATATCAAATAATATGATATATTTAGGTATTTTTTTTTACGTATTATTTTCATTTTAAATAATATTATTGCAATATAACTGATATAATATCAATGTAAGTTATGATAATAATAAGTTATTGCTCAAAATTTGACAGCATATTTTATTCAGAAACATTTATTTTTAGTTTGTTATTCAATGATACTAACTTTTCAAGCAGTGATTTGAAAAATTATCAATGCTTTATATTGGAAACAACGGAAAAAAAACATTATTTGAACACACTGATGATAAAATATGATAATTTACTGTTTTGTGATAAATTACTATTTAGGTAATTAATTTATCATGAAAAAATTTCAAAGGATACATTCAGTACAGATGTACAGTAGCTATTTCAAAAATTAAAATTACAATCCAATGATAATTTGAAAAGAAGAACTAAAAAATTTACTTATATTCATCCAAAAGTTTGAGAAATTTCTTCTCATCTTTTCTATTAGTATACTTTTTCAATTTGCTTCTGGTATGCCACATTTGTTTTCGATATTCTCTACATTTAATGGAAAATTCAATCAGAAAAAAAAAATAAAAAGAAAAGTGAAATGAAATCATTCCCTTTAATTGATTTGATAAATTAATTGCATCTATCAGATTTTTAATTCTTGTAAAATTTAACTTAAATAAGTTGAATTCGAATTCTATCAACAAATCCTTCCTCATTTTCGGACACACTTTTCATCCACCCACTACTTTTGTACATTCGTTTAAATGAACACCAATTAATCGCATTTTAATCATCACATTTTGAACTTTTTACTTATCAATTTTTCTTTAATTTCAAAATAAATTTTAATTTATGTGACAATCTTTACCGTTTGCAATGGTCATCATGCTTTCGTAATCGAGAAGAAATTGAAAATGAACTTAACGATATAGCAAATGAATTAGCCTAAATTTTAAAACTAATTAAAATAATGAGATGAAATGATAGTGCAAAAGTTGAAAAGTTATCGTTGAAAAAATATAATTAAATATATTATGAATTTCGGATTTCAACAATTTTGAGAAGTTTAGCATTGAACCTTCTTTCAGATAGCTATTATCATTCTAGCTTGAATGGATAGTCTTTGGAACTGATTATGCATAAAGTTTTCATACTATTATCTGTTTTTAAAATATTCCCAGAGAATTACAATTACATCAGACGACACAAATTCGTTGCATCGTTAAATTGTCACTTTCTAGCTCAATTAATGATAATTGATACAAGTCTATTCCGGAATAAGCAAAAATCCAGCACATTTTCGGGAAAAGTATGTTTATAATAAGCTTATTTATGATAGTATCTGTTTCGAAATTTATCAACACTAATTAACATAGCACCAAATTAACCAAATAGCAGACTTAAATTTGTCGCATCGTTAAATTGTTATTTTCTAGCTCGATGAATGATAGCTAATACAAATATATTCCGGGAACAAGCAAAAATTCAACATATTCTCAAGAAAACTGTGTTCATAACAAACTGATTTATGAGAATAGTTAGCTCAAAACCCATTAGCACTAACTGACATGAACAGTATTAATTATTTTTGCAATGATATTTATTATTAGTGGAAGCAGACTTTGTTAGCAAAACTTGAAACAAATATTAAAATGATAAATTACTGGTAATAATTTGCAAATTTTTTTGCTGAACAACTACTACTGCACTCTATAAGAAGGAAATTTCTTTCTTTTAGTAATAAATTGTAAAATAAACTATACAAATCCATTTCCTTCAAATTTTACTTTTTAATTTTTACTAAAAGTGTAAAATATTTTTTATTTTCGCAATTTGTCGTCCGTCAGTAAACAATTACAAATTACTAAATGAAGTGGTAATCAACTCATTTGTAATTAGTAAAATTACCGCCATTACCTTCTTTTCCTTTTTTAGCTGTATGCATGTCATCTTCAAGAGCTGTTAATGGTTCCATTGTTATTAACGACTGCAAAATCCATCAAAATTACCATACTGCAAAATAAGAGCGCCAACATGAAAATACTACCTAAGCTTATTCTTATCATCATCTTACCATTCTGTTTCACTAATTATTACTTCCCTTATCTGTCTCATAAATAGTATAAGTTTCGTAGGAAAACAACAGGAAAAATTTTGGAGTGCAAATATTCTAAGAATCCATAAATTTTAAAATTTTGGTATCTTTTATTATCAAAATTAAATCTCAAAAAATTTTTCTTTCACTATCAGAATTTAGTTTCCAGAAAAATGTTAAAGTTCTGAAACTTTAACATTTTTCTTTCTTCTCTCCTTTCCTTTTACCCACATTCTTTTTTTTGCTTGCCTCTCTAGTAGATCAGATACAAGTTTTTATCAATATTGATTAGTTCAGAAATTTCCAGAAGAGAAATCGTGGAATAGAGTAGATTTACATGCAAAGTTATGCTATAACAACAAGTAAAACATGGAAAAGCAAATAAATTAAATTTGATCTCATAATCATATCACACACAAAAAATATGATGGATAATACTAACTTGTTGTGCATCTGTAGCAATATTTGTATTTCCAGAAGTTAAACTTAAATGTTGACTTCCTGTTATGCTCAGGTTTTCGCTCGAATTTCGCATATTTTTCTTCACATAGTTTTTTGCGCCAAAGTCGCTATCTTTTTCTGATTTCACTTTTCGCGACTGAAATAAAAAAAAGAGATTTGATTACCATTATTTATCCACTTATTACCTCATCAGGACGACACTAATTGAATACGATTATCAGTGATAATCAAATTATCACATATAATATCTATATTACGTCATTCACACTTACGTCAATTAATCTCTTCCACCTGTAAATGCCGTATTGTTTACCGATTATCACAAACGATAATTTCAGCAAAGTTCTTATTGTCTACATCTTATCTTTACACCAATTATCAGATTATCTTTGCACCAAGTACCATTACAACAGATATATCAGTAAAATGTATCAGTAATTTAAGGAAACTGTCAGAATTTAATTTCCAATCTTATTTTCAACCTGATCCTGCACATAAACAATTCCTATTCTAACTTAATTTATTTTTATTGAATCCATATTCGCTCATATAATATTTTGTTCGTTCTCCTTTTTTTTTCGAGCCAAAATAAAGTCCATACATTTTAAGGTAGGATTCAATTATGATTAATTAATGTAGTCAACAAGTTTAAATCACTGATAACTGATAAAGAAAGTATATCAAAGAAATATATCAACTAAATGTACCAATAACGATGTGCCATCTAAAATATTAATATCTGTTGTAGATGTTGAAATTTCACCAGAATGTAATTTTCTTGCAGTATTAATCATGACCAATAAATAAACCTTATATCATATGGCTAGAGAAAAAATGATGAAATGATTGTGTATTTGAACTATTTATATTTTTCACGTTGAAAAAATTTATTCAGATTTTACAATTGCGCAGCTAGTGTATGTTTTCTCATATGAAAGTAATTTACGTGATCGATTAAGTAATAAAATACCATTGTACGCATTCAAACATGTCATGTGCTATTGTGCTGATCAATACAAAAATAGTTATCATATCATTTGAAACCTGATATTTCTAGTTATTTAAAGCAATGTAGAATACGTGTGTGCAAGCAACACGTGTATTTGTTTATCAATGTAATACATGATTGCTGTGTTATCTAAATACTAAATTCTGAAGCAGTGTAGCAAAAATGGTACAATTTAATTGCTTATTTTGATGAAACGACAAAATGCTAATACAGTAAAGGAAAGTAACTAATCAATGGTACTGTAGGAAACGGCACGTTCCCATGCTCGAACATTCAATAACTAAAATGATAGGTAATAGATTAAATGCAATAAATGATACTGTATTAATTAGTAATCACTTCAATTTCTTCGATTAATAAGCAAAGTTCACTCAACGATACCATTATTTACTATGTTAACACTATGATCCAATCAAATTATAACTACCTCCTGGATTTTATTTAACAATTTGTATTCTTTTTTTTAAATTCAACAAAATTTTAAATCATAATCTAACCTGAATAGCTCAATTGAGGTGTACAAATACTAGGGAGTTTTGAAATTTGAAAGAAATCGACCGTTACGCACAATGGATGATGACATTCCTGCGACAGCGAGAAATACCGCAAACGATATTAAACTGAAACAAAATCATATAATAACTATTTAATCATTCTTTTCAAATTCACCTATTCAATCTTTTTAAGGATAGAAATGAACGATCAATGGGAGTAAGAAAAATGGAAATAACTGAATTCCAGGTAGCTAATGGTACTCCATAACACATCAATTTCACTTTTTTTTTCAAAATTTCAAGTTACATCTAATTCTTCAAAAATTAAAAAATGAAAGGTGTGAAGGGAGTAGTGATGGGTTTTGAATGGTACTTTAACGATAATCTAAGTTCTTCCTGCCAATGATATTTCAACGATAATCTTCTGAGATCTTACGGCTAGTACTCTTTCTCGGGAGGCTTAATAGTGATAAGTAATAGAATACAATGAACCCATTATTGCTGCTATTTTTATCAATTAGCAGTACCTGAAATAATTGATTTCACTTCAACAAAATTATTATCAATTTTATGATATTATCATTATTGTGCTTACTCTTCATTACTACTACTTGTTACGTTTACTTTACGCAGTAACTATTTCATATAATTAAATTACTTGTATATCACTAATACAAGTATAGTATTATACAAGTACTATCGTTCCTTAGCTTATTTCATCAATTGGCATTGCTCTTATTTTTATCAGTTAGCAGCATTTCTTCAACTACTAATTCTGATTAATCAATCATCAATTTTATGATATTAACTTCTGATTTATTATCAATTAGCTAACTTCTGATTTATTAACTTCAATTACTTCTGAGTAATCAATTACCAATTAGTTCTGATTTATCGGTTATCGATTAGCTCACTCCTGATTTATCGATTACCACTTATATACTTCTGATTAATCAATTACCAATTACTTACGTCTGATTTGTAAATATCAATTACT
>NW_018108287.1:128226-132182 GCF_000183805.2 Loa loa | reverse complement strand
AACATCGTATGAGCACGAATCTATTGTTTATAACGTCAAGGTATTATTTCTTAGCAGTTCATTTGCTACTGTATTAGTTCTTAGGTTAAACTGCAATTAATCTTACAAGAACCAATTGATGGATTTGTATTATGAATCTGAGTTGTATGGCTATAATCCCATATATACTCGTGGCATCAACCGGCGATATAATCTTTTTAATCATCCACAAATATCGTTAGTATTAAGAAAGGTAATGTAGGAGTGTGTTTTAGATGCCACGATTGGATCGTTTGGATGATACGATGTTACGCGGAGCCCAGTTAGTAATGCAAATAATGGCCAAGAAAATGGAACTAAATGCAAATCTTGATAAAGAAAGAAAGCGTGCCGGTAGTGCTATTACCAAAGAAAATATTGGAAGCGGAGGAAACGGCGTGGGAGTTGGCCCGCAAATACATTTCCAGCAATTCAGCCATAATGCGGTAGGCTGTTTCATGCGTTTTTTTTTCCGCAGGTATCATAAAGTATCTCATTTTAAGATCAATGTTAAAATTCTAATTTTATTCATAGCTATAAGTTTTATTGCATGTTGTTTAGATCTTTACAATTCCAGCACATTTTTCGAAATCCAACTTCCATTTGTTAAACCCTACAATATATCAAGCGCTTGGATCTCATTCTAGATTTATAAGATGCATATATCAACCCGAAAATTCTACTGACAGTAATATTCCCAACTATTTTATATATTTCAGGAAAAAGCGAAGAAATCAAAGGAAAGGAACGATTGGTTTACTGATTTAGCTCATGGCAAACCTTTGGCAATACTAGCCCGGAAACCACCGTTTTTTCGCAAAAAGGTTACATTTTTGAATGCAATCTAAGCATGTGTAATCGCCGCTTTATATTATAATTTCAAGATCACTTTCACTGCAGATTGTTCGGTATCTCTGGAAACCTTGCTAGATAGCTCCAATTATTGTTCACAGATGCTTAGCTAGAATTGTATCTGAAAGTAAATGCATTGTTTTAGTTATCTAAAAAATAATAAAATGGACATAAGGATGAAGCAATTTTATTCAGTGGCTCAGATTCATGTCTTCTTGTGTATCGTTATTGTTAAGTAGTAAAAGCTATCGCAGGAGGATGCATTGGAATACTTGTGTGATTATAAAGTACCAGTTAATCGAGCGCTATGGTTTCTAAAACTAATTGCTGTCGGTGGTCAAGGATGCAGTAGCAACGTTAATAAGCAGAAGAAGTCCACTACTGATCAACTGGCTTCTGGTAAAAATCTTTTTGGATATTTTTTCAGTCTTAAGATGCATAGGAAGATCATATTGGTATTGGTTTGGTTCTAAAAGTTTTAGAAACATGCTGATGCTTATACAATTAAGGCTTCATATTTATAGGACTGTGCTTTTTACAGTTTCTAATATTGTTTGAGGGACATCGTTTGAAGGATTAGAACTGATTGTTTTGTCCTATGCATATTTGAATTTCTTTAGTATTTTGCAGAACTCGCATCACTTTTCGCGAAATTTGTTAAACTAATGCTCAATCAAATGAGCGATAGTGCCAAACTAGAATCGAATATTGTTTATACCGATCGGTGGCCACATTTTGTGTACATATGTAAACATGCCTACGAGGTAATCTCGTACTCTGCCATACATTTTAGCTAATTTACAGAAATTATTTCATTTTTTTACTTTTCCTCTTATCTGTCTTCCTGTTTCTGCACAAACTTTTAATAACTACCAGTATCCGAATCGTTTTCTAGGATGGAATGGTCGAGAAGCAAGAATTTTTGATGGATTTACTGGATATATTCAATGACCGATTTGTACAGCCTATTGAAAATCATCAGAATGACAAGTCATCGATTCATTCTTTTTTGCATCATGGTAAGTACAAGACAGTGTTTTGTCAGTTGCTGCAATCAAGCGGGTTATCGTGATTCTTAGAAACTCATTGCAGGATCCGGACTTGCTTCAAGCGGCAATCAATCTCATTACATCACATTATTCCGTCTTTTCCTTCTATTTATTTGTCAATACACGGATCAAATCACACAGAATATAGTCCTGTCGAAAAGATGCGCATTTTTGATATGTCATAGATTGGAACTGTATCGGGACGAAGCTGAGGAGCGGGAAGGCAGGTTTGTTTAATGACATCATATTTCCCCTTATTCATGAGTATTGCATTATTTCCAGCAACCTATTTCGTTATGTAGCAAATAAATATCACTAACTACGCATGGGATAGTATTGTTGGTTCTCGAATTGTCGTAAAGAATAACTCTTCCTCATGATGTTTCTTGAAAACAAATTATCGATTAGAAAGGGGAAGATTGTCTAATTTCATCTTTTCCTTTTTTGGCAAAATAATAGAATGTTTTTGAGGTCAGTGGATTGTGCTGAGCTGTTCGATGATATGCAGCAATGTATTCATCAGCGTGCAATAATTCTGACACTTTGTGGTATGCTACATGCTATACTAATTGATTGCCCTGCTGCTCTGATATGGAATAAATATGAAGGTAAGCTATACTTCTGGTAGACTTTGAGTGACGTGGATTACAGATGCAACATCTCAGCATCCACGGATTACAATAAAATTTGCAAAAGTTTAAACACTTTATTTTAGTTATAGTCGGTTTTTTCATGATGTATTAATGCAATTTTCATTTTTTTATAGTATCACCGGGACGTCCACCTACCATGCTTCACCAGTTGTGCGGTTCACCACTGGATCATCTGCCATGTCCGTTCGAAAGTCTTCCTTTGCCACCAGGTCATGGCACCGAGCGACTGCAGGATTTCATTCAGCTTCGACTGGCTGAGGTACGACGACGTTCTCGTGCTTGCGAAAATAAGTGGTCACTGAATTATGCACAGAAGAAGGGCTTTGGTTTGTTCATATGTTAATTATGAGTCGCATTGTCTGTTATTAAAACCAAATCTCGTGGACGATCATTCTAAGATCTTTTTTGATTACATTTTTTCTTTCGCATATACAATGGATTTCAAAGCATTTAACAGATCAACTTTAAAAATTGAGTAGGTCACGCATAATTGTTTTCATATTAACGAAAATGGAAAATATTATTTGGTTTGGACTAGACGGTTTGAATGAATTACATCTGGTGGATTAAAATATATTGTTTGATAGATGACATCATGAAATCTTTCATGGAAGAATGAAGTTCTTGCGATCTGGAAGCTTTATGGGAGAATCGGGAAGCCCTGTCAAATTCGGGAACTAATTTTAAAAAAGAAAGAAATTTTGACATTTACATTTCCTTATAGATTTCTCTGTTTACCTTATTTGTTATCTGTATTCATATATTCATATTTTTTCAGCAGCTATGGTTTTGCAATGTCTGGAAATAGTTGGTGTACTTGATTCAGCACGTTTGGATCAATCAAACTGCATCGAAAAGATCTATGCAGTAATTTTTAACGGACCCTCAAAAGAAAGCTTTGAGGTAAAGCTTAATATTTCTTGGCATAATTCATGTTCAGTTCTTATTTAGTGAGAATCTTTTACTTCGTTTATCTTTGTCTATCTTATAATTTTGCAGATAAATCTTTACTGCTTTGTAGCACGAACATGCAATCCGCGTGAAGATGCTTCTGCAGTGGGCAGTAACAATGGAAAGGGAAGGGACTTATCGTGCGATACTTGTCGCTCAGCTACTCGCATTCCGAATTAATCATCGGAAAACGTTCAAATTTGGTATACTTTTTCACCCAATACCTAATGCATACTGCTTAAGATGCTTATTTGCTGAAATAGCTAGCCGTGGTCAGTAGAGCAACCATATTCATCTGAACAGATTTCCTTTTGATAGTTTGGCTGCATAAGATAAAGCCTTCGCTATCTGTCAAAAGAAAACAAAGTGTCAAATATTCTGGGGCCTGGCACATTCCTACCAGTTGCACTCTCAGCAATAAATCTTGGTTTTT
>NW_018108287.1:114219-128036 GCF_000183805.2 Loa loa | reverse complement strand
TTTTCAAAGCGATATTGCGATATTTTTCAGCGCGGTCACTTTATGCAATGATATGTGTTAGAAAATGTAATGTATAATTGAAGTCTTTTATTTCTCTGCAGGAACCGATATTTTTTTGTAGGTTCATTGACTTTGCAAGAAATATTACTGGAATTTCTTGTGACAGAAGGACCCGATCCTGAAAGTACTGACAAAAACCGTTTTTGTCAAGAGTTTGGTAATCTGATGCTCCTCTTCATTGAGTTGGAACGTGCTGGTGTTTTTTCCCATGATTTCTATGTGAAGGAATTGATTCGGACTGGTGAAATGTTGGAATATATGCCATTAATGCAAAAAGTGAGGAAACGGAAGGAAGATAAACAAAAGGTGAATTTTTTTCTGCGCTTCCGGATGTCCTTTAATTGCTCTCAGTTTGTTTTAATTTTTCAATTTGGATAGTTCAATCTGATTGTTCTGTAAAAAAAATGTCGCAAAAATTTTAGCAGCATCAACAGTCATCCAACACGACTATGTTATCATCGACATTTGGATCTCAACCCACTGAAACAACTGGAGCACTTCTAGCGGGCGCTGTAACGACACCATCTTCACTTGTAACAATGCCATCTGAATTACCTGACGAGCATCCTTATATATGGGAAGATTTATCAATTCATGAAAGATTGTTGATACATTTACCCATTCCTCAGTCTGCTGAATACAGAAGCGAATGCAATCAAAGGTAAGATTTGCTGATATACTTATAGAGTTAGTTTTTTTTCAACAGTTCTCAAACAGCATTTTTGAGATAATCATCTTTTTTAAATTGACTACTTATTATTAGTAGTGAGTCTTCGCAGATTTACAGTAAAGTGCAATCACTCATTTTTTTATTTGTAGATCTCTCCTGTTGTACGGAATTGGTAATGAACGTGATGCTGTAAAACTGGAGTTGAGACGCTTGGCACGTGAATTAGCAAAACTTTGGCAGAAGCGAATTGTCGTCGAATTTTCCTTCAATAAACCGTTGGAAATTCGATTTAAAAAACGAGCTACACGTGAACAGCTTCAAGAAAGCATGGCCAAATTTAGGTGACGTACGACTTATTTAGAAGTCGCACTTATTGCTTTTTTGTATATTTATGTCAAACTTTTCTGATACGCTTTTTCCTCTTTTTTTCCTTTTTTAAAGCTTCTCCACTATTCCCGAACTTAATCAGTGTAAAGTTTTCTTGGTAAATTTTCCATCTTCACCCTCTTTTAGAGCTTTTTTTCCTTGATCAAATCATCAGACGTTACTTATCAATCGATTTTGTAGAACTAGCTCTTGTTTACAGATCATGTACATACTATGATCAGCTCGTTCTCTGTGGTTGGTGCTGTGAATCATTCATTCAAATGGTGCAGGATTTTGTTGATGGACATAGTTGTGTACTACCTACTGCTGAAGGACTTGATATTATCTTAGAAATGTGTGAGGTTGCACAGAATATTGCTGGCATTATGGAACTCGCTGAAGAGGTCAGCTTTTTCACATTTTCTTCTCATTTGTTTTTATCAAGCAGTTTATCAGGGCTCTTTGGTCATTCAATACTTTCTACCGTGAAATTGAATCATGCTCATTACAGCTCCGGAAAGAGACTCATGATCTTTACCAACGTTTGTCTTTACCTACTTTTTGTCTTCACTTTCTTTTTTTTTTTTTGTTCTTTGCCAGCGTTTTTTAAACCATCTGTTGGTTAAGCTAGCGATAATAGTAAGTCATGGTTTTGGTCTTTGAAGAAGAAAAATGCAGTTAATATTGAAGAGTCTTTTTCCAAAAAGGATTTAGTACTAAAGAAATTAGCCGATGATCCGATATTTATTTGCTTACATTTCAGTTACTGCCCCTACTAGTGCTAATTGAACGAGTACTTCTGGAGCGTCGTGTTGACTGTGTTCCAAGTAATATATCAGCTCAGCTTGGTTATGTTCTAACTGCATATATTTCTCATAATTATTATTATTTTCTCTATTCTCAAAATGCACCCAATATTGTACAAGGGTAGGTCTTGCTGTCTTCCTTTCGTTCTTTTATTCATTTTTCGATCAAGAAATTTGAAAAGTGAGAGAATGCTACCAGATATTGACTGATGAAGATCAGGCAGTGCAAATGGCCACCATTGGCTTAGCCAGCAGATAGATTAAAAGATTTTTAACACTTGGTCTTCAGGAGACCCTCTATGCAGTCTTATCCTGGCATAGAATTGATTCATCTCTGAAGTACTAACTACATTTAAATTGTTGATATAATGAGTGGTTGTTCAGCAACATCTTTTGAAGTATTTGCAGGCTATATCGAGTTATTGAAAGTCAGTTGAAATCATCAGATTCATGTTTAACTGGTTGGGGGCGTACTATTGCTGTTTTTGTACTTGATGCAAAGAAACAACTTATCGAAACTGGTTCGTAATTAATTGTTGATTCAGTGATGGTTTATGTTTTGGAAAAGTTCATGTTGGCTAACTTTCTGTTTTTACTGTTTAGATCCATTGTAGGCTTATGTAGCCGTAAAATCGAAGCAAAACGCGAACTGCTAAAACGGGTCATACCACCCTGGAAACCGACACATAATACTGGTGATAGGAATCCATGTGGAGGGCAGCGATATGCGTACAATGCTAGCACATTCAAAGAATTACTCGAGGAGCCGAAGTTTGTTTGTTTGAAATGTTTATTTCTAAAACCGAATTTCATTTATTTGGATAGATACAAATTGGATTGATAATGGCTAGTAGTGACTTTAAGATGCGGGTAAATACGTTTATTCTTTGCCCTAGGATAGGCAGATAATACGAATTTTTTTTTTTCATTTTTTCTTGGTGTTTTTTTTCCTTGTGTACCAGCTCATCAGTTATGTTAATTTGAAATTATGTTTAGGCGAATATTCTCTTTTAACGAATATCGTCGCTTGCATGCGGTTATCGATGGAACTGATGATGCGCGATACAGTTTTGTTGTCAGCGCACTGCTTGCTGCAGTGCGCGGAGCCGGCAGTGTAGGCGGAAATGAGAGTTCGGGCATTGGTTGCACAACGGCAGCGGAAAGAGTTACAGGGGTCTTTCACTCATGTATTATTGAAATTAATGACATATTTTCGATACTGAATAATATTATGCTCTTTGGAATATTTGTTACATGTATCGAATCAGATTATTCAAATGAATCAGAATGATGATTTGATTTAAAAAGTTTTTAAGGGCGAGCGGATTTTAGACTGAACAAAACTAGAAGGAAAGTTGAAAATGTTAATGTATTGGACGTGATTTATAAATAGAGATTTCAGGATCGGTTAGTTGAATTGGCAAATATTTGCGGGCATGTTAGTGCTCAAGCAGCTCAGGCAGAGAAATATTTGGATTGGTGTGGTGCTCTTCAGGCACTCTGCTGTTCAAGTTTGCAAGGCGGAACTTCAGCATTCCCGGATCTTCTGATGGAAATCAATGTAGGTGTTTGTGAATTTTATCAAGAATCCTTGCAGGTTTTTTGGGGGTTGTAAATTAATTTGTCAGATGATCCAGAACAGAACTTGTAGCTGACTATACTTGTTTTGTGGCATCATGAGAATCACACCAAAAGCCTGTAGTGTTTTTGTGATTTATAAAATTTGAAATAAACTTCCACTGTAATATTCATGTTTCAAATGCAGGTGGAAGACTCAACATGTCACTATAATATCGCGACATTTTATATGTTGCTGGCGGGACGTAGCTGTTTCAGTATAAATGCATTGGTTCATCAACTACTACATACAGCATTGAAGTCATTACTTAACTGTGGAATTGGTTAGTTACAAAAGCATTGGATAGCCGTTATTCAAGTTATAATTAAATAAACCTAGCACTATATGAGCTATTTACTTGTTTTTCGAGAAATATACAGAACGAGAAATCTGAAATACGTAATCGCCATTTGGGCCTAAGTAGTTTTGAAAAAAAGGGATGTATTGATTACTTGCATGTTTTATAGGTAAAGTGCCGGATGCGGATGCAGAGGCGGGTGTTTGTCTGGCACTTCTGGTACTAGCTAATATTATATGCCAAAGTGATCAGCCCATCATTCGTAAGTTATACAATAGAAATGAAATTAAAGAAATAGTAAAATTTTCAATACAATGAAGAAGATGGCATGTTAAATACTACTTTTACATACGGATTACAGTTTCACCACAATATACTGGTGAGCGAATTAGTTCGAATATCTGTAAAGCAGATCGGTGGATCTTAACGGAAAGTCATTTGCATGACGTGGGCGATGAAGTTTGCGCACTACTGGTTACAATTTGTATGATTGCTGATTACACTAAGCATAAACTGAGAGATCGCTACTCGGATGAGTGAGCTTTTTTATTTAATATTCTCATTTCCTCGAAGTCGTTACATAACAGCAGTTGAATAATGTCAGAACATGACATTCTAAAAACTTAAACAAACTGGACAGGTAACATTGCTTTCACTAATTGAAGTAAGTAGGTTACACGATCAAATAGGGTTGAATAAAAGGACGATTTCTTGAGCTAAGCGAGATAGCCATATAACCTGTTTTTTGAAGGCAGAACATGATTTATTAGTCGGTTGGCTATGAGAAACTAACAGAATATTCATGATATTATTGTAAACGTTGTGTTGTCTGTTTGCGTCGCACTCATTAGCTATTGGTTGGATATAAGTAATCAATTTAACTTAAATTTTATTAAGTGCTGTTTGTCTGCAGTGCAAAATCGATTGATCAGCGTGCATTTCGTCGTGAGTATATAGCAGAACTGTCGAAGGGAGTACTAATGGCAATGTGCGAGCAGGAATGGGTCACGCAGCGCATATATAGACGGTGTGAAGATGGTGCAACGGATTGCTTCTCCTCTCATCAACTTCGTAAAAACTGCTTGGTTTGTGCACAAATTCCATTCCAATATTTTAACGTAAGATGAAAGCTTGAGGGCCTAAGCAACGACTAAATTGAAATAAAATGCTTTGATAGCTGATATTTCACGTTTCTTTCTATGTTTTTTATCCATAGCTTCAGGGTCAACAGTTATTACGTATGGCTTTACGAAGACGTAGTGAACGTGAAATAGTACGTGAATTAACTATCTGTAATGGAAATAGTAAAAAATCACTGATCGATAAACTGCTGAATGTTTTGAATATATGGAATACACGAGCAACTTATTTCGATTTTAAGTTAATGATTCGAGAGGTACAAATTTTTGGGATTTCTTTCAGACATTCGTACTGTTTTCTTATTGATGATTCCTTGATTTCTTGTATTCATATACTCCTCTAGTTGTGTATATTTTGTTTAACTTTATTTATTCGTAGGATGAGTTTTTTTACGTGTTATATTTACTATCATCCAAGAAAAGCATTAAAAATTAATTTCAAGAATTATTTTTTTCATTACTCTTAAGGAAAAAAGGATGGAAGAAGAGAAGATATTATCAAGGTATCTATACTCTAATCTTCCGTTACCCAGAATTCTGTCACTGTATTTCATTTGTAAAGGGAATATTGAATTAATGAGAAGTGATACTTTTGGAGCAGGGATTAATAACAAGTTACTTGTTGCAGATCTCACCGGAAGGTTGTACGAGTAAACATGCTCAACAAGGTGCGATTGCTGCAGATGCATTGCTTGGTGAGATTGGCAAATGCTGTCGTGATTTATTTACACAGTCACATAAATCGGATAAAAAATTGCCACCAGCTGCTGTCGGCAAAGCTTTCAGGTTAGTAATATCTTCACTTAACTTCTTTGAAAAATTGGAAAAAATCAAGAAACTCGATCCTGAAGTACATTTGTTATTAGATTTTAATATATTTTCAATTTTTTTTATAAAGATTTTTTCCCACTTTTCGGATCCTTAGTGAGTAATTTATGGAGTATGTAGTATTAGTTGATCGTGCGTCTAGCTATTATTTCAGAAATATTACGGCACAACTTTTGAACTATTATTTATGATTTAATTCGTAACTAAGAATACTGGCTTATAATAATTCACTTTCCATAGTTCTGTAATGGGAAATATGTTACAACAGATAACTAAACAGCATTAATATTGGTAACGAAAAAGTTTTTAGATTGAAAGATATCACAGCTTACTGGCTGATTAGTCCTTTAGTGCATGCCTGTCCACGACCGGGAAATTTGCCAGCTTCATTCCCCGCGATCACTGTACAAGGAAAATTCCTCAAGGAAGCAGCGGCAATGCTTGATACTTCATCTGATAATAACAAGGAACGAATTCAACAAAGGTATATTCTTTTAATATGACTTTTTATCTGTGACTCGTGAGAATTCGATGCTCTGTTGATGTGGAATACAAATTTGGTCTTTTGAAGTGCGTAAGGATGTCATTGAAAACTCGGTCCTTTTAGTGCATGGTTGCTGAGTCAAGAGCCATTCTTGAATCTAGTACTTACATGTTTGAATGGTGAAGAACAACAGCGTGATGGTTTGGTCGGTTCAATGCTGAAACAACTGCAGGAGTTGGCACTGAAAGCTAAAGATGTAGGTGGTGGCATTCATCCATTCCATTTATTCCTTTAATTTGAATTTTCGAAATCGGTGTTTGTTTTATGTGACAGTTTGTAAATGGTATCATTTTTGTTTACTTGCATATCAGTTTGAAGTGTTCGAGAATTTTCAAAGTGCAGTGTAATATTAAATCACTGTATTTTATTAAACAACATTGTTAAAAATACACTACTGCAGAAGAAATGAACGGTAATGTATATAATGGAAAATGAATCAGTTTATTAATTATAATACTTACAGAATCCTCTTTTACCATATTTGCGCATATTTTCGTTAGAACGTGAAGGAGTCCTGTTGCGCATATCCTTGGTTGGAGGTATGTTTGACTCAGTATGTCATACTTCGATTTGCGACACGTGGGCATTAACGCTGTTTCAACTAATGTTGTATGGAGTTATCTCAAAGGAACGAGACGGGTAAACAACTATTTAACTTTATTCTTGCATTAACCATCCATTTACACTATTCTTTTGTCTCTTTGTTGATCGTTTGAGTTCTCGTACTGGGCCGCTTTTTCATATTTCATCACGCAGTAGTGCAAGTATCAGTGCACTATAAAGTTTCTTTTTTTCCCCCCTTTTTGTGTACGCAAACCTAAAGATAAGACGCTAAGTAGAATGCGTCTTTCAAATTAAAAGTTTTGCTTATACATCCAGCCAAGTCAATTTTATTTTTCAAATTCTGCCTCTTTAGTGCTGATGTTAAATATTTCTGATGAAAAATGATGTAACTTGAGATGCTAAATTTCGTTTCATTTTCCTTTTTTTCGGTTTCCTTTTCGAATTTTTCCGATTTTTTTAACTGTAAGTTGTGTCGAGTGGTGTAAAACTTTTTCTTCATAAAAATACTTGCATTTTTTTCACATTTCGATACGAGGACGTGGGCACTATTAAGAGAATAAAAACCGAAAGAAATTTGTCGCTTGAATTTAGATATTTGTTCGATTCATGTTACGATATGTTATCTACTCTGCTGGTGTGGTCGATTACTGATCCGATGAATGCAGCGGCGATGAATGCACAAGATCCAGATACCAAATTTCGATTTCCCACCTACTCCTTGATTGTTAAAAAATTGCGAGTAAGTTATAAAAGTTACTTGTTGGTGAGTATAAAATCCGTTTTCAGTCACTTTTCGTCCAATGATAATTCCTCTAAAAATCTGAGATATAGAAATGGCTATGCAGATTGAAAATGCAGCTTATAGCTGGAAAGAACATATATAAAGAATAACAATTTTATAGAAGGAATTAAATGAACGTGCATTAATTCCCGAACTTCGTTCATTGATGCAGTTTTTACCTATCCCAAAGCCCCAATTCGAGCTGATAACGTGCGAACCATATGGCACTATACCAACTTCACCACAGAAACTCGGCAAGAGTCAATCGCAAGGACAAATAATCCAAACGATAAAAGCTAATCGTCACGGATTGCAGGTTTGTACATTCCTATGTTATTCCTATGTTTGTAAATTCTCTGGCAACAACAAATCTTTGAAGTTACGGTTCTGTACAGCCAGCCAAGAATAAGGTTTTCACGGTGAATGGAGGGAAAATTTTTTTTCTGTTATGACTTTACAAAAAAAAAAAAGAAGAAGACAGAAAAGTAATAGAATATTTATTGCAATGTGCAGATATCACGTCTTAGAGATGTTTATATTTCATATATTCAAAGTATTATATTCATATGCGCAGTCACAAAATACAATCATTCATCTTTTCCCATATTCTGTTGGATTAAGCTGTGCAACATCCTACTTCACTTTTGCTGTTTGTTGAAAGATAGCCTTTGCTTTTTGTGTTTGTGAAAGGTAGTTTATTTTTACAGTTTGCTGAAAAAGTGAAGTTGTCGGCATACGATATGATACAATACCTGAATGTTGATTCAACTTTATTGAAGCGTCCCTGGAATTGGTCAATGTTACAGGTTTGTGATTTCATATGTTTATATTCATCCAACTAAGATTGCTTGTCATACATTGAGATGATAGAGATTTTGATGCATGGGGTTATCTGTTACTTAGGTATTGTACCATAATTATTGATTTGATTTCCAAATTAATGTAAAATATGAGAAATTGTAAGTGTTGTTATATTCTTCTTTCTTTTTGAGGTTTTTGATAATCCTAACCGTTGCAGGCTGTAAAACTAGATCGTTTACCAGTCCCCGTACAACGATACATTCAACGTTTAGTACACCATTCGCATTACAATGAATTTGTTCGTCCAACGATTTGTGGAATGGATCGGTGAATTAAATTTTTCTGATGGAAGGGTCATAGATATACGTTTAGTTCATGCTCTTCCTCATTTCCTATGCTAAATCTTTTTTTCTTAGCGGTCATTAGCTTCTATTTCCTTCCATGGCGAAATCGTCATTATGCCAATAATGGGTCTGCGTATTTGAATATGATTAACTTCGGGAACTCAACTGATATGAACAATCCGAAGTGAAATCTCAGTGCTAAATATTATCATGATTGGAGTAAATGTATTCTGTTGCAGACCGCCCAATTTAGATATCTATCTTTCACCACCGATGATGGATGTGTCGGAGACACCGGCAACTTTGCATCATGTGTCTTCCAGTGCGGCTACATCAACAACTACATCTGCCAGTTCCACGGTATGTCGATCAGAATTGCTCACTGGTAGCAGTTGAAAATCTTGGTTGATTTAAATGTTTTGCATTAATTTCTCCTTCATAGAAGCGTTCGTTTACGATGTTCAACATATTTTCTATCTATCATTGGAATCATTCAATGGCTAACTTAATGTCGGTAGAACAGTGACAATAGTAAGACTGTTCACTCAGTTTAAGCTCTTTTTCATTCCAGAATGTACCGGTATCCTCAGGTGGTACAGCCATGGATGTGAGCGGAACATTAGGTCCAGTGACACAAGGTCGTGCAATGGGGGGGTATCAGTCAAATGCCACTCCTAGTTGCACATCTGTCCCCGATGGATCTGCGCCATCTGGTGCTCCTGGCGCACCAAATGCTGCAACGACGATGATATTTCCAGGACAAGGTGGTCCCATGCCGACGTTACCTGATCTAACAGGGCGAGGTCAAAACAGTGCGTCGCCGAGAGGTGCAAGAGGTGAATCTTCTGTTACCGGTTATAGGGTCATCCCTAATTTTATCATTGTCTATAAACTTAAAATTTGTTTCGCTTAAAAATTAAAGTGTGCTTGTCTTGTCGTTATTTCGTTTCACTTTTTTCCTTTACAGGTGGACGTCGCAAAGCAACAGGTCTTTCTACTCGTTCTCAAGGTACCACTCGTAAACAACGGCAGCAGCGACAGCAAACTGTTGACCAGTTGGCTGCAGCAGCTGCAGCTGCGGCTGCCGCTGCACAGCAGCAGCAACAAATGACCGGTACCGTTAGTTGTAGTAGTGGCGGCCCACCGCCGCAGCCGACATACCCAGGCACCTGGGCCACTGGTCCACAGCAAACAGGTGTACCGCAGCAATTCGCATCTGGGCCTTCAGTGCCTTCAACTGGTGCGGGGCAACCAGGTGAGAAGTCAATATTCACGTAGGACATACATACCATGATGTTTGAGATTAAAATTCATATTTTAATGTGGAATTAAAGCTAGTATCATTCTCTGATTTGATGTTCAAAGGTAAAGTTCATATATGCAGTCGGATATTTCTTGCCAGAGATTCTATATTTTTATTTTACCTCTCATTCATTTTACCTTCCAGGAAGTCGTAGTAATATCATCAAACCATCTAAGGGTTGATGGCATTACTAAGACTTCTTGAAGCTGGTGGCTGGTGGCTGATAACAAAAAAAATCTATGCGATAGTGTGCAGTCATTACTGCATTTACTGTTGCATACCGCTGTACAATCTTTACTGCATTTATTGATTAAACAATTGCGATTTCGTAAACTTTCTGAGAAGTGGCGACATATTTTTTCACTTTGAAAAACGCATATGAAATACCTTTTATAGGACCGTTTAGCATTGAGAAATTTTCAGGCGCTCCAATGGGTAGTCAAACGACAGAGGATTCGAAAATGAAGATTCACTCGATGATCCTGCAAAAGCGACAAGCACAAGCTGCTAGTGGTGCTACTGCAGCACAACAAGGTGGCACAGGTGGACCTCAGTCAGCTATGCAAGATGTTAACGGTTTGTTAACGTTTACTAAAACTAACGGTACGTTACAAAGCCATCAAGTTTATTGGAAAAGGCTGAAGAAGGGTGAACTCCTCTACTGTTAATTGTTGTCAGTTGAAGATTTGGTCATAATTCTAACAAGCATTCAGTAACGTTATGTCATTTTGTGTCTCTATGATTTTTATAATTCTTTAATGATCTATGCTTTAGCCTACCAAATCTCCGGCGGACCGGGACAATATGGTGGTGGTATGGTAATGAAAGTGGAGACGGGTGCTAACTCTATGCAAATGGCTGATCATGCGCAGCAGCAGCAACAACAACAACAACAACAGCAATACGCCCAACAGCAGCAGTTAATCCAAATGCAGCAAGGTGGATAGAATGCTTCCATTCTGAACATAATCGGAAAATTCCCTTGTCTCATTCTGTTTCCTTTTCCTGCGTGTCTCGATATCTTCTCCAAAAATCTCTTCCTGTGTTATCCCACCTTTTTATATGAAATGAAATTTTAATTTTTTACATGAAATTTCATCTTGTTCTTTGCAGATACGCAAGGGGGTACCCAATATGTTATACATCATCAGCAACAACGGGGCGGTGTAGCTTATGGGCAGCAGTCGGTGCAGCAGGCAACTTATGATTCTCGGTTGGTGTCGTCCTACTTCTTGTTTTCAAGTTTCTTTTATCTTTGTTCTGTTCACGTAAAGATGCTAGTTTTGCATTTGTCTAGATCCAACCATGAGGTAAATATAAGTCAATCTCTTTGACTAGGATGTTATATTTAGCATAAAATTTTGGGAAAAAAAAACGAATCTACTGTGTAGGGGCCGGCAAATACTTGTATCCCATGAGGAACGTAAAATTATATGTTAGGGAAAGAACTTCATACTCATTTATGAAAGACCCCAGGAATTTCCGCTTTGGTGATTTGATGAAAGTGACCCGTAATGGTTTCAGATTCAATCAACAGCAGTTGTCATATGGGCAACAGCCTCACCAGCAACAGCAACAGCAGTATCATCCTTCACAACAATACTAGGAATCGATAGTTGTAGCTTATAAAATTTAGAACTTTTACGACTCCAAAATTTGGGAAATGAAAACAGTTTTAACACTCGAAATGCAAATTCGAGATTGCAAGCCCTTAATGAAGAAGTTATTCTACCTGAGCGGAAAGTAATTTCCTTCATATTATAAAGGAAAATTTCCCGTAGGATTCATATTGATGAGTTGTAGACGCCTCGGAGCTACTATTTTTTTATAGCGGTTGACGAATATCGATGGCGTGGTCTGTCAGACTTTTCCTTTCAGAAAGAAGTCATTCCGAATTAGTTTTTTACAAATATCCTAGTCATATGTAGGGAAACTTTTGTTGATTTATAAAGAAAAGAATACTTCAAGAAATCAAAAAATAGTAGTTCATGGAAATTCTTCTAGTGATTCTGGGAATTTGCCTATTGTTGTATATAAGCTGTACTACTTGTTCTAAATATTTGATTTCTTTCTTGCGTCATAGCACAGAACTAAAAGTGTAAATCATAATCAGCTTGAAAAGAATGGAAAATTATAAAAGCCATATTCTATACCTTTTATAGAATTAGTTTATCAAATTCAAAATTTTTTTTAGCACAGTTGGTACTACAACATTTATTAGGATAATTTAATCAAGTCTGTTTTCTAGCTGTAACCATAATAACTACGTAACCAGCGACTCTTACATTATTACATTTCCTGATATCCAGAATGTTGGATTAAGCAACAGTTTAAATTGGCTAAACAATTAAAAATGGAGAGAGAAATGAAGATGATAGTTGCAAAGTTCACGTCCTTACCAGTGAAGTGAAGATTTGTCTATTTGCGTAAATTGTTCTCTTATCTCCATACCGGAAATCTTACTTATGGAATATAGATATGCTAACTGCGCAATAACATAGACTTACATGGTAACGCTAACATAACCATGGGAAATAAGCTCATTCTTGACTTGAGATAGAAGAAATTAAGACGGCTATTTAAGCGTTTGGAGTTGTCCGAAAGCCCACCCAACTTACTTGATTAACTTGTCTTAGATTCTAGAAATATTTCCCTTAATATAACAGCTTCTTTCGAAGTAGTGATAACAACATTTATTTAAATAACGTAAGCATATAACATGCATTATATAAAATCAACCACTAACATTACACGTCTCGAATATAACCATTTCGGACAAAACTTCACTTGTGCTACATATAGTTTCATGTTCCACAATGCCTTCATTATTATCTCCCACAGTTTCAGCTGCGATGTCTTGAATGAATTGCACTGCTGCTGGTACCTTTGACATTGTTAACTTATCAAAAATTTCTCGATTTAACACTATTGGTTGAAACGTTTCGACAAATTGTTCCGAATAAGGTGGATCAATGATATCCAGAACATCTATTGCAAAGTACCTGTAAATTACATGACATTTCGTGTATGACATTGACATAATCCAATAAATGTATTGTTCTAATTAAATATCCAATAAATCGAGTGGAATATCAGCGAGATTATGATTTGATTGAATACGTTGACAGTTGATATAGTTTAGGATGAGACCGCTTTTCGAAAACTCATTTTCAGATTTTGCTAGTGCTAGTAGAATTCCCTGCTTAAAGATATCTGACAAAAATGGTGACGACTTTTATTTGCAACAGCAGTTCACCTTGCGAGAGAAACATCAATTTGTCCTTCCTGAAACATTTTGTTGATTCTTTCGATAACTGGCAATGCGAAACCAACAGAAAATAGATGAACAAAACGATCAATAACATTTCGTTGTTTCGCGATGATCATTTCTGCTGGTTGCAACAACTTTGACTGACGATCATAGAGCTCACAAAGCATTTCGAATAATCTTAAATTAGGCTGCATTTCATCAGAATAATTCAAATAAGCTTCTAGTCAAGCTAATGCTCATTAATTTATCGATGAATCTGTTGAGGACAGAATCGAAGACGATGGAATTAATGCCATGTGCTGATTATATCACAATTTGGAATATCTCGGTTAAACAAAATTACTAAATTACAGTAATGCTTTTTATAGCCAGATTTTGAAGCAGACTGTTCCAGGAAAACCGAGAAAATACTTCGAATTAAACT
>NW_018108287.1:94279-114189 GCF_000183805.2 Loa loa | reverse complement strand
AACAGCAGTTCACCTTGCGAGAGAAACATCAATTTGTCCTTCCTGAAACATTTTGTTGATTCTTTCGATAACTGGCAATGCGAAACCAACAGAAAATAGATGAACAAAACGATCAATAACATTTCGTTGTTTCGCGATGATCATTTCTGCTGGTTGCAACAACTTTGACTGACGATCATAGAGCTCACAAAGCATTTCGAATAATCTTAAATTAGGCTGCATTTCATCAGAATAATTCAAATAAGCTTCTAGTCAAGCTAATGCTCATTAATTTATCGATGAATCTGTTGAGGACAGAATCGAAGACGATGGAATTAATGCCATGTGCTGATTATATCACAATTTGGAATATCTCGGTTAAACAAAATTACTAAATTACAGTAATGCTTTTTATAGCCAGATTTTGAAGCAGACTGTTCCAGGAAAACCGAGAAAATACTTCGAATTAAACTGATACGTAAAGAAATGAAAATGTAATCATAGTAGATGAAACCGTTTTTTTTTTTTTATAGTAATATGCTCATATAGCAATGTTAAGATTATTATTAGAACACCGATAATTTTTTTTTTCCTTAGAATATTTTAGTTTAATATGCATTCAGCAGTAGCAAGGCTAACTATTGCTCTTTTACCCGTCCCCATCTTTGTCAACCAATCCAAGTAATACAGTTTTCTGAATTTCGTTCAGATTTTTTCTTGAAGTTTTATTTTCTACAAATGACTACTATATGACATGATTCGATGGCGACCTGATATGCAGACTGGAATGTTTTGTAGCAATCTCGTCCAACAAAACAAAATGAACCACTTCCAGTTCACTGAGTATTTCATCACTCAACAAAAATCCTTGTAAATAATGCAGGAGTCCACTGGCAACTGAAGGAAACTCAATGCCTGGAAAAACAAGAAACAATATTGCTTTAAATATTTCTTTAAATTAAAACTTCCATCTTTCGAATGAGTAGTAATTTACAATCCAAGTTTCGCACTAGAAAATAAATCTTAAATCGATTCATTTATTTCTAGTCAATTCAATTAACGAATGGTTTTGATGGTTATAAATCTTCTTTGAGAGATTACATCTTCTCACTGCAAAAAAAATGGTAGATTTAGATGAATTGATTTCAGTGAATTATTGATTGAAGCACTGCAGTTGTATTTGAAGATGTAAATATAAATAAAACCAATTTTTATTCCCATGAAAATAATAAAACAAGAAAATTCTACTATTTAAAACCATACCATTGAGTAGCACACGAATATCTTTTAAAAATTCGCGCTCCGACCTTATACTATCCAAAATTTGTTCCATAATGCATTTCGTTTTTTCCATCTCTTCCTTAATTTGTTGTAAGCATCAATTTATGGCTATATAATTTGAATATCCTGTTCTGATATTACTAGATTAAGGCCAAATTGCTGCGGAAAATATATGATGCACTCCTTGCAGAACGGAAAGTAATAAATTATTCGGAGAAAGGCAATTAGTAGAACTAGAAGTAATAGAAATGAATTAATTATAAGACAGTGAATCTCACGTTTTCTCTTTCACCGGACGCAGTATCTGAAGTACTACAAGAAGCATAGGACAATAAAAAGATGTATTTCGAGCGGTGGTTCGAGTGAACCTAAAACACCACATGATAATTTTTGAAAACAAAAAAATAACATATTTCATTTAGCAACTTTTTTTACAACAGATAAGTTACCAGTACTGTGAAAAACCCGCAGCAATAAAGGAGTGACATGATCGTGTTAATTGTAAGATAATACTATGAACAGATTAAGGGCAGGTTAAATAAAACACAGAAGAAAGATAATCGCAAAGATAAAATTCTACGAATTATATAAGTATTTCAAACGGTTTTACATATAGTGAGTAATATTCTCATTTTAATTATCCAATTTTTGCGAGGAATATCAAATGTATTACAAAAGAGATAAAAGCAATAGCTAACAGACAAACCTTACTTCCTTCATATGCAAATAACGCGTCGATGAGCATATCGACAAAAAATGGATCTTGTATAAATTCAACAGGTGGTGGTTCTGATGAACTATAAAGCTAAAAAAGAGGAAGTGGAAGTGAAGAAAATATATCAGAAAATAAATTATCACAGTTTTTATATATCATTCATTATTTATGTATTATTCAAACTATATGGTTATTTAACTTGAAAAATCTTTTGATTCTAGTTGTTTAAACATATTATACTTTATATACCATAACTTTTATATGATTTCAACTTGCTGTCTGTTAAAAACTGCCATCTATTAAATAGAAACAGTGGTTTTTAATTATATGGATAGATTAAAAATAATAAGTATAATATGTATAAGGAAAGAAAATAATTGCTAATAATAGAAAATAATATATCCCTCAAATATGATAGCAATCTATTTTCTAAGTGGTAATCAATCAAGAATAGCTAATAGTACCAGTATAATACTATCTAATACTATCAGTCTCACCAAGTACACATTAGGAAATGAAGGGTCTGACTAATTTTGCTAATGCAAGTATATAAACTTTAGAAAGATTAAATGATCTTTTTTAAAATATCAGAAACGGCAAAATAATGGGATGAGAAATGAGAAAAAATTATCATTAATGAAGTCATATTAAATTAGATTTTCAAAAAAGTTACTCATTTTGTTCAATATACATTAACAGAATTAATTTACTTCATAAAGACGAATAATATCAGCCTGATTTAAGCATTTCTTGCTAAGCATTGTATATACGATTTGCTTCACATCATTATCATAATCACCATATCCTCCATCTAAAGCGATATGAATATCGTATGTATCCTGATAGTTACGTTTATGTGCTTCACGACGTAATATTTGAGCCAAATATGTACAAACTGCTGCTGTTTCATTCTTTTCCTAAAATGAATGTTGTAAGACGAAATTAAATATTCATTCCATCGAAAAGTCCAATTCTAGAAGGAAAAAAACGAAGCGCTTCTGCATGTATTGCTACTTATCTGTATTACATGAATATTATGCATTACTGTTGCGATAATTTAACGTCAAATTTAATTTTTTAAGTGTATTGTATGAGTATCACATCTACTGTCCATTTTTTTTTCAGTACAGTGACACATCTATGTCGATTATAATATAATGTTATACGTACGTAGAGAATCTTCCTCATTATAATTCTATAGAGGAAACATTGCTTATTCATCATAATTTACTTCAGAAATTCACCTCTTTGATAATTTCATGCAAAAGAACTTGCGTGAACAAATAAGTATGCTCGCTGTAGCAAACCACACGAGTTAATTCTGCAAATGCCTTCTCATAATCTTCTGTCAACGGCCCTTTTTTGTGCTTCAGAAAAAAGTCGTCAATTGCAGTAAGTACCATACGACAATAAATTTCAAGCTATAAAAGTCAACTTAATATAAGTGATCAAGCAGACTAGCTAATCATATTATTTGCTGCGTATTAACCAGTCAGTGTTCGCATGCTTAGATCTGCTGATAGTTAATTTCATACACCATTTAATAGATCAGAAGGGGCAAAAGATCGAATAGATGTTCCCGCAAAATTCCTCTTACATTGCTGAGGATGAAAATAGAAGTAAGAGTTGAAAATATTTGGACTAAGTAAATCAAGCAGTAATAAGTAGCAGTCTAGCAGATAAAAATAACTGTACCTGTTGGGCAGCTGGATGGACACTCGTAATTTCATGCTGAAAACCAGCATCTGATATCATTCGAATTGCTTTCATTAAAAATTTCGATCGAGGATTTTGTTCGATAAGTGTATAAATTAAATTACGCCATGTGCTGTAAGATTTGTTTTCCGTTTGAATTTCAATTTGTTTATCAATTTTTGAGTGAAAGAAGTATCTAACTAGTAACTTGGATAAGTCATAATTGATCTATCTTTGCTGGAAATATGTTTTGATCAATTTTTGAATCGTTATCATTTTCAAGCTATTCATGTCGTACTATAGACACAACACATATTTTAGAATTTTAGGTAGGCATTTGGAAGTTGAATTACTGGAGGTACGATTATCAAACCTATGCTTCAGTAATTCCGGCAACCATTTATCAACATCGTCAGCGGCTTCAAAATTTTTATCGACAATTTCAGCTACGAAACGTTTCTGAAGCAGTGAGCTTAATGTCTTCTCGAAACATTCATGAACGATTTTCCGATTACCTTCCAGATCTGATAACCAGTCACCAAGTAATTCGCAGTACTATAACATTTCAACTTGATTAATTATAACGAATAATGACATTTTTTCCTACACCTTGTTAGAAACAACTAATATTCTAGCCAGCTGACCAACAGATATCAACAACACGTCAGTTCTGTGTGTCATTCGGCAACGATTTCGTTTATCGTGAAGTGATAATAAGCAAAAAGCAATCATTTCGGTCATTATACTGATCACTTCGGTATTATACTCAGGTGGTTATTATACCGAAAGCCCATGCAATACTGATAATATTTTAGCTTATTTCTTTCGAAGTCCGACAATTTCACTAATAAAGTAATCATTTTCCAATATTTACTGAATGTGGCCAGAGTCCAACATGAATTCAAAAAATAACAAAGAGCACCTGAGCAAGACCACGGTAACTATTGGTGAGAGAAGTGATAATAGCTTCCGGATGACCACCATCTCTTAAAAATCCTTTGATAGTTACGTCTATATTTGGTTCCATTATCGAATCAGCTGCTATAATGGAGACACAATATGAACTTAGAACGAATTTACTCACTGTTCAGAGGTAAAAAAGAGATAGAAATTATATTTTCATCTCACATCTAGCCACACTTCACATCATTTTACAAATAATGCATAGATTGGATGTTATTGAAATCAAAATACTTAAAATATAAAATTCAAAAAAAAAACCTTGAAGGATTTTCAGATGACCTTCCAGTAACAACTCTTTCGTTTTCCTACCAGAATTCGAACTGTATGAAGAGGATTCATCACCATCATTATCACTACTACCAGTTCGACTTAAATTACAACTGCTACTACTATCACTACTAACAGCAATAGTTGTAGAAGAAGTAATAATACTATTGCTTGTATTCGTTTTTCCATCTGCTTCGGCTGTAGTATTTTCTGCAAAAAAAAGAAAAAGAAAAAGAAATATTCTAGAAGAATCATCCAAAATATGCAAAGAAATTTTGTAATTTCCTTCGATCCATAAAAAAAAAAAAGACCTCAAAATTTTCAAATCTCATATCCGATTGAATAATCTTGAAAATATAGCAATAATGGAAATAAAAATCTGATGATGCCGTATAAATGTGACGAATATTTTGTCTCTTATTATTATGAACTACTTATGCATGCTAATAACATCAATTACATTAATATAATTACAAATTATTTCGTGTAACTGATGAATTGTGCTAGAAATACTTTGACAAGATATAACAGATTCATGATAGGATTGCAAGAATAATGATTTATGCAATCATAAATTGATTGCAAGATATAAAATTTCTAACTATTCAAAATTTCTAACCATTATGTAATCCTTCAAGAATTTGCCGAGAATCTTGACAGAATCTAAAATTTCTAATTACTCAGGTATGTAATTATTTATGAACTTGCCGATCTTATAAAGCATATAATTCGTTAAGAATTTACCGGAAATGTTGGATGGAAATGTTTGACTATCATTGGTAATTATCGCCATTGAAATTTCCATATCATCATCATCCATTTCCATCTTTGAAAACTGCAATTTTTTTTTCTCTTTTTTTGTTCACTTTACAAGAAATGACAAATTCCACTGAAAATATCAGTTTTTACTTCCAATAATATCTATACTGATAATATTCTTATCTATTATACATATATATATATATATATATATATATTCTGTAATCAATAAGCCAAATAACTATATTACATGAAAGAGATCAAAATATTTTTGAGCTATGAAGTGATCTTCTAAAGTAATTAGTATCATTCAGTGGTAATTAGTTTAGAAGATTACTTAACGATTAATTCACTTTGTTATTTCAATTACTCTAAATTAATCGAGAATGATTACATAAATGATTCCTCATATTTCCATTAACAATTAATTATGCTACCTCTGATTTATCATGTAGTTAAAAAATTCAAGCCATCATAATATTTAATTCAAATTTCAAATGTATTTGAAATTTATAACATTATTAGTTAGAATTTTAGATCTTCAATATTCTAATATTCGAAACTTAATAATACTATAATCAGAAACGTTAAATCGATTATATCATTATTCAAAGATTTTCATTACTCCTATCTTCTTACCTTCTACACTTTGCGACTTCCTATTTCTTTCTTTTTCAAAATAATATACATTCAGGATTGAGTATTATTCTTGAAAAGTTTAACCATAACGATATCAAAATTAAATTTTATTTTAGAAACAATTTCAAAATTGAACTAGAGAAATCGACACAGCACTTTTTGACGACAACTTTTTCACGTATATTTTTCATCAATCAATATTTAAGTAATCATTTGATTACGTCTATATGAATGTTCATGTTCACGTTTTTACGAAAACAAAAAAAGACAAACACACCTTACTTATATACTCTCTGATTATATCTATATGAAATGTTGACATTTTTATGGTGATAAAACGACAAGTGCGCATCCTACATCATGTAATGTTACGTGATATTATCATTCAACTATATTACTTTTAAAAATAATGGACGTGAGAAATCACTTAACAAATTGCTACATAACAGTAAGTAATCAAAATAAGCATATCCAATAATTATGTACTCAACGTGTCCTATTGATTTGTTGACACGTTGTACGCATGATCTAGCTATAACACAAGACAAAAGCGCAACATCTGCTCATCAATATCTTCCCATACTGTCAAATAATGCCATTGCTGATAAAAGTAAACACTGAAAAATGGAATAACAAAAATTTGCATAAAAGGAGGAGGGGAAGGAGAAAAATGAATGAGAAAGATAAAAATAACATTCCAAGGATAAGATAGAATATTTTCGAAAGATTTCACGTCACAGATATTAACGTCAAATCTCTGGTAATTAATGATAATTAGAATAATACGTGTATATGTCACGTATCATAACGTATTTCAATGAAATTAGCCACATGATATATGATAACATCCTGTAATTGAAATTGAGTTTTTTTTTTTTGCAATTGGTATTCGTCGGATGTAACGTAGTTAACGTAAATAACGTAACGAAGTTTATACAGTATTCTGATGTATCATTGAAATATTTTTGCATTCATTTGTTTTCGGACTCACTTATGGTTATTTTTGACACTAAGTTCACGTATGTGACGTTAAAACGTCTATGACATTACCTTTAACTTTTATACTATGTTAAAGTGTTTAGTCGATGTATTTTGTCAATACGTGTAATTAAATTCACAATCGATTATTTTATCCTAACGAATATTTTATCAAGCTTGAATTAGAATTTAAAGTTCAAAGGTCGTATATTTTTCAATATTTAATTAATCTATATCTCACGATTTGTAATCTGATAGCGCTGATAACACAAGAAATCTGATTATATTATCAATTACTTGATCATCTATTGTGATTTGTTTATGTAATCTTTGCCTCATATAAAACGTATTAAGAGAAATCAATCGATAAATTTGCTGACTGATTGACGATATTAATGATAAATCTTTTATAAAATATTGATTAAATAGTCAAATTTTAGAAACAAAATTCATTTTAAGTGATGGAATTATTTCGATTGAAATGTATTTATCAGTATTGCTAGAAACTTAGCGGTTTAATCATCGATAATCTCTGTGATAACAACTGAAACAAGAAAATTGGATGTCAAAATTGAAGCAAAAAAGTTAGACATAATTACTTTGATCTTTTCATCTTTTTTCCTATTATTTTTTCCAGAAATATCTATTTGCTTAAATTTATGGTCAGAATAGCTAAATAAATAGTCCAAGAATACGTTGTAATGTAAGATCAGATATATTTCGTTTGACATTTCAAGTACAAATATTTCAGGGTCAAAGGGTATTTTGTCTTAAACCTTTAGTCTGCTTAACTTTGACAGTATGATACTAGTGATTGGATTAGATGATATAATGAGATGATTAATCTTGTGAAGGTTTTTTTTCCTTCCTTTTTTTCCTATAATCGAGTTTAAGAAGGAGACGTTTGTTATCACGTTACATGCAGAATCAGATGATCATATAATTGAGTTTAAGAAGGAGACGTTTGTTATCACGTTACATGCAGAATCAGATGATCATATAGATATATATATATCGTATGATCATTTCAATAAAAAAAAGATTCCAATTTCAGATTGAACAACCATGTCATCGGATCGTTTCAAACGTAAGGAAGTTAAAACTTTAAAACAACGATGGATAATGTAAGTTTCTTTTTTTGTTTTTTTTCATAAGTTTCTAATATTATTAAGCGTAATTTTTTGCATATATTATTCTTCCTTTTTTCTTTTGGTAAAACTTTAGAGCATGACATATTTTATATGAAATGATTAAGATTGAGGGAAACATTGAGATGTGATCATCGATAATTCATTTTTTTCCAGGAAGCATAAAGATCGTGCGGATGATATACCAGATTGTCCATCTATTGAGAGTATTGTCAACATGCCAACAGCTAGTGAAATTCCGTTTGTTTTATTTCATATTATCTTCAGTTTACTTTAACTTTTAGTAATTTTACGTGAAAAATCTACGGACGTAACGTAGATGTAGATAACATAGTAACATAGACATTAGTTACGTCAAAAACTTACAAATTGACCAATTCATTATCGCTTAAAGGTATAATTTTGAGAAATCATATCGTACCTTACATTTCAGTATCTTTGCTATAATGTGTAGTCCAATGTGCTGAAAACTTTATCAGGAGAAAAAAAGATTCGGAACTCCATGATTAAATTAAGATAAAATATAGAGTAAAACATGAAACACATGGACAAGTTATGAACGTGTAAAACGAGCACGTAAAACACTTGAGCGAATTACGTAAATACATAAAACATAAATGTTTCTTTTTTTTTTTTTCGATTCCTTATTTTTTTCTAATCTTGCATTCTGTAAAACTAATTGATACGTATTTTTCAGGTCGTCCGAAAAGACTGCAGTTAGTAATACTGTAACTGAATCGCCAGCATCAAGTGCTAAATTACCGGATAATACAACACAACCGCAAACAACAAGCAGTAATCCTTTCCCATTAAGCTTTAAATAAGCAAAATTATGCTATGGGTGAATGGTGACATTTCTTCTCGACATATTTGACATCTGCTGACACATTTATTTCTAAAATTGTGAATCTCTTATCCATTTTTACTGGATAAATTTTTACCTTATCACCATACAATTGACAATCAGAATAAATAAATTACTCCTTCATTAAAATTTTTTAATGTCATTTTTCAGTTTTTGTTCTCGAGCAATCTTATAGAGAAGGGAAACATTTTGAGATAGTAATCACACTATTTGAAATGTCTGAATATAGTCAGAATATTGTTGAGAATTGATCTCCGTCCAAATTTACTACTCATGATAATATCGTTTCCCATTGTTTATCAGCTTGATATATAGCAAGAAGATAACTGTAATTGGATTTCCTAGAAAAGACTTGATCTTCTCCAAGATTAATTGAATTATAAGTAACATAATAATACAACTCTAAAATATATCTTCGTGCCTCTACTCTAAATTTATTAATTAAATGACTGATTGATTTCTGGTTGAGTAGCTCAATTAAAATATGACAAAAAAAAAGTAACCCCTAGGTTGATTACATACGGCAGATCTGTGCATCTTTTACAGCCTAACTTAAAATTGAGTTATTTGAATTGAGCTGGACAAGAAAACTCAACAAAATCGACGGGTCATGAAACATCCATAATACCTGAACAACGAGAGCGACGACGATCTCGAAAAAGTAGCAGGCGTCATAGAAGAAATATGACCATATCCAATTCAAGGTCAGTTCCTGAAATGAGACAAAAAAATCAAAGAGAAATGTTACTTCAAATTGTGACGATTTTTTCATAGGAAAGTAGAATACAGTTGGTCTGTAAATTAATATCTTATTTGAAGAATTTAATACAGTAGGTCTATAAATTAATATTTTATTTGAAGAATTTGTTTACGAGATAAGAAACTGATCCTTATCTTCGGAATTATAAGATTTTTGTTAATAACTCAAAAAGGTAATACTCATTTTTCTCTTCTAATTACAGTAGCGAATTTGCTATCCAAGGTACAGCATCCGAAAGACGTGATGATATCCCGATGTGTCCAGATATCGAGAATATCTGTGAAATTGATCAAAGCGAGATGGAGTTCGTTTTATACTTATTGATTATCAGAAATTTTACCGAAAAGACAAGTAACTATACGGGAAATAATATATTTTAGTTTGAAAATTTCCAAGTTCCTAACATTGATTGACATTTTAAAGGAAATGGAGAGAAATTCTAATGGACTTAATTAATGAATGAAAAGTAACGACCAATAACCTTACACAACTTATTATACACAGATATTTGTCTCGATAAAATATGACTTGATAAAATCATTAACATTAATGGAACTTTCTTAGTTATCAAAATCTTCTGATTGCTAAATATCTTCCGATTATTAGGATACTGGATAACAGATTAGCAACCAGAAGGCTATTAGGATAGAATAGCAATTTTTTTTTTGAATATCCAATTGACGTTTGTCATTTAATCGTTAAGACATCTTCTAATTGCAAAAATACACTTTTACTTTTGAAATCTTTAACAAATTTAAAATGTATGTTCGAAATTCATTTTATTATGCTTTTATTTCCTTTCTTTTTTTAAATTTTTTAGTGATGATATGTCTGTTCATCGATTTTCTCATGCATTCTATCAATTACTTGATGATTCCCTCCTTCTCCTAACCAAATTCGCACAATTCTTGAAGGATCATCCTGTAAGTTATCATAGGCCTATTCCATATGCCAAAACGAATTGTTCATTGTCAAAAATACTGCTATCTTTTATCTCAGGCAGCTATCATTTTGTTATCTGCAAATAGTTATTTCTTCAGTTAGTGCAGGGCATAAAGTATTTTCATAATCTTAAATGTATGTGATGAGATAAATTAGCGACAAAAAAAAAAAGGGAGAACTATTAGCCAGAAATTTACTTCATTTCTATTAAAATCAAATTTCTTTTTATTTAATTTTGTTATGTGATAATTATATAAATAGCACAATTACTTTTTCCCAACTCTTTCATTCTTTTTTTTGTTTAATCTTTGTTCTCACCATTTTCTTCCAACTATTCACTTTCTATTTCTTACTTTCTTGATTTTTATTCAAATTAAAAATAGGTAATTCCCAATTTTCTATGTTTCTGCTAAATTTTTTACTAGCAAAATTGGGAAGTGCCTAACATTGATTAACACTAACATTGATTAATGATAGCTGTTCAAATTCTATTAATGATTAAATTTAAAATTCAAAGTGATTAAGAATAGGATCAAAATATTTTTGTTCATATTTTATATTTGTGATATCTATTTGATAAAAGTTTAGGTGAAAAGATAGCAATAGATGTATGGTACATTGAATCGGATATGAGAGATCATTTTGAGATGATTATTTAAATTTTCAGTTATTTAGAGATTGAAGTTTTCGGATTATTCAGATCATTTCATTTTTCTAATATCGCAACAATCATTGTTAAAATTATATTCAACATAACTGCTTATCTTTATTATAATCCGATAATATTCAAGATAATTATTTTCATATTTCCTGATTCTAATACGATAATTTTAGCGTCCTGCAACAATAACAGGTTTCATTGTTGCCAGTTATTTAATCATTAGTTACTTGGAGCTCTCCATTGCGGCATTTATTGAATTAATTGCTCAAGCAATTTGGCCAATATCACATGCTATACTTCTCTTCATCGAACGTCTTTCCATAAATTTTGGCTCATTCATGCATTCTTCCGATGATATTATCAGGGTTAGTAATTAGTGAAATATTTCACCCTAAAAAAATATCGCGAATCTTAGGCTGATAATATTGATAGCAATAAGACGCAAAGATGTATTAGAGCTATTTCAAGGGTTAATTAAATTTTATAATATTGATTATTGCAATGAATATAGATCATAAAATTGATATTGATATGATTGGAATATGTAGTAGAAGTGAAATTATTGGTAGTATTTTACATTACAGATGATAATGTTAGTATGATAAGAAGTGACATGAGGAATGAATATTTTGCAGGGCGCATACTGCGATGTGGCAGAGATTTGGTGTAAACATTTTCAGATGATGTGTGCTGATCGATGTTCATTTTTTAGTATGGCAGTAGAACGATTAAGAACAAATTAAAATTTAATTTTAAACGAAAATTAAAAATAACGTCAGGAAAGATAGATTTGTTCATCGTTTATACTAATAATTTTATCAACATTGTAAAAAATCGACAACACATTACTGCAATGATTTGTTTTATAATAAATATTCAAAAATTGGTCGATGTAAACTAATCAATCTTCGGACTTATTCATAGATGAATTTTTTTAACAGTTAAAGTTGTAATGTTCATGAATTCATACCGGAAAACACTTTTCCGTTTCGGGATCAAGATTTTGCTTCAATACAAGAAAACTATTTCTTGTATACCTAATATGTAGCAGAAAATGTTTTCAAACATTTCTAACCAGATATTATCAATTAACGAAGTTTGATACAAAAATGATTGATGATTAATTTTTATGGAATCGTACTCCGTACTCTAGTTACTGTATCTGTTTGTCGATTGTTGAAGTTTTATGCGCGCTTCGGAGATTTTTTTTTTTTCGTGTAGGTGTGACAATCTTTTGACATCAATAAGACTTGACATTTAAAAAAAGGAGAAAAAATATCGGAATTTTTTCATACAATTAAAATTTACTTACACTTAAATGAATTAAATCTCATAATACGATAATTTTTTCTCTTTAAAATACTAATCTCACTGATATTGTACAGTTAAAGTAAATTTTATGAATTTATTTCAATGATGGATACTTATGAACTTACTTTTTTTTTGCACAGGTAAATGAATCAGGAACGATTAAATTGTAATATAAGTAAGATAAACAATTTGAAACATAAAACATATTTAATTGTATTCTTATGATAGATTAATCCTACAATTATTAAAGTAAATTAATAATAAATTAAAATTCTTGACCAAATTTTTGGATTGATTTCAAAAGTTAATTATACCGTTTATCACAGTTCATTTTGAAAGAAGGTATAATTACTATAACCTTCACATCTCTTCTCCGTTTATCTGTTATTACTATTATGGCCATAAATAAGGTTATTATTTTTTTTTTTTGAAATTCAATTATTTTCTCATTTAAAAAATTTTAAAGATATAATAATTACAATCAATAATAATATATAATATCATTTCTCTGCCATTTTCTCCTTCAATACCTAATTTTAATTAATTTTAATCTTTGATCTTCGCTTTATTAATGCTGTAGTGATAATTTACATTGTTTAAATACGATTAAGAAATATGAAAAAGAATATGAATAAGATGAGATAAAAGTCCTTTTCAAATATATCATCTAATATAATTGACCTTGAAATATTGTCAATAATATTGTAATATTATTAAATATATGATGGAATAGATGAGAGGAAAAGGCTGTTAACTAAATAATGAATAATAAAATGTACAATATTATAGGTAGCATCATTAAATCCATATCGATAGGATCATTATCGAATAACTTCATTTATTTCGGCGACAATACCGCCCTTCTCTTTCTTATTTCCGCCTATCCATTTCTACTTTCGTCAACTTCTTTTCTATTCCATTCTCTTAAAACTCTTTCATTCAGAAATCAATTGCATTTTCTCTTCTATCAATAATTCTCTTATTTCATTAGTATTTCTTCATTTTCAACAAATTTTTGTTCTTTTTTTTCTGTTTTATCGATTTTTTTTTTGGAAAATTCAAATACCAATGATTATTGCGAAATATTACGCATCGCTTTTTTTTCGTTTTATTGTTTTTTCCGGAAAGTTCAAATGTCAATTATTATTATAATTGTTATTATTATACACATTGTTTTTTATCGATTTTCCCGGAAATTTCAAATATTTGTGATTGTCACGTATTTCCTTTTTTTGGATATCTTTAAGTTAGATTAAGTGATATTTCACTTCTATTTCGATTAACGTCACATTTCATTTTCATGCAAATGACGTCATGTCACAAAAGGTTTACGTAATAATTTAACGTAAAATAAGGAAAATTTATAATTTGCAAAAAAATCTGTTTTAAATGGAGTTGAAATTTTGGGAAATTTGTAAAATCCTTAAGATATATGATAAATACAATTGAATGTTTACATTTAACTATCATTTGATTGATGAATGTAAACATAACTAACCCATTTGGTGGTCAAATTCTTATCAATCAATAAATGATAAGAATGGCATTATAATAAGGATGATGAAAGATGAACTGATATCATTGATTTGTTCAATAACATCTGACAATCATTTCCATTTCTCACTATTTTTTTCTCCCCATCAAATAATATCTTTTCTTCTTCTTCAATATTTTGTATTACTATTTATCCATATTGTCTTTGTTTAATTAATTAATTGATTGAAAAGCAAAAATTGATATTACAAATCAGTGAAACTATTTCCTATACTAGTAGTTATGAAGAAAAAATCCATTTTAGTATTTTTACAAAATTGCTAGTTGATATTTTCATCTCAATTGAAATAATTCCAATTAACCAGTTTCAATTAATTCACTTTTTTCATTTCATTTTTTTTCTTTTCTTTTTTTTTTTCTTTTTTTTTCTAAAGATTATTAGTACGATTGAGTAAATAAAGGGCTAAATGTTTATTTTGTTAAATTATCTGGCAAATATTAATGAATGATCTCATTGTATTAGAACCGGTTTCTTAAAAATATTACTGCGAAAGTCACATGCTTTGTGAGTACCACTCTGTAGAATCGTATGACATCGTTTATTTCATCCATTCTTAGTTGTTAGATTGTCATCAGGACAATATTTTATCAAACGATGAAAATTCCGCATTTATCAATATTAATTCTCTTAGGATTTCTTTTCTTGACTGTTTAATTTTAAATTAATAAATTCTAAAATTTTTGGAAAGGAGAGAAAAAAAAAGAATTGGTAAAATTTTTAAACAAATCTTTTAGTGTATTTTAAATAAACAATAAATCTAAAACTTTCAATTATATCTCTCTCGTTTAATTAAATCTTAATCAGTTAAACTTTCAACTTCAATTAATTCGATGATATGATTTGACTTTTTTTTTTCGTCATATTGATGGTTTAGTTAAATTGCAAAAAATGATGATACTATTGAGTGATCGAACACTCTTCATTAAGTTAATTTCATATCATTCATTTACACGTATATTATTGGAAATGAATCACTGAAGAATGATTAAAATTTATTAAAATTTAAATTAATTTTTTAAATTATCATTTATTTAGAAAATAAATGTGGCAATCATAAATAGTATGTTTATCAAATGTTGTAATACGTATTTCAACATTAATTGTTTCATCAATGACTACTACTGCGAGGTTGGTAAATTTGTAACGTATTATTTGACGTAAACGTTTTACACGATATCCTAACAAAGTAATTGAATAATATCTTTAACATATCGAGAGCTCTAGATGTTAATTTCTTCACTTTAATTATTATCCTAATACGTGAAATTAAATAATTTATAAACGATTATTCCGAAGATGTATAGATATGTTGAAGATATAATGAAAACAAATAATCTAAAAATACTGTTAACTTTTTACGTATATATCATCTCTTCGCAATATTTTATGTAAAATTTTAGAAATAACAAGAGAAAAACAATTATAGTTATCACCTCGCATTTTTTTTGAATTATCAAAAGATATTTTACTGATAATATTTATTCCGGAATATGATTAAAATAATCATTTCTTTCACTGAACTTCTTTTTTTCCTATAATCTTTTACAATATTTACAGATACGAATGCATATCAAATCAGGATTCATTAGCAATGAATGATCAAACAAGTGTTTATAATGCAGAACAAATCGATGATACAGCTCTAATTACCATTCATAATGATAATTTTGATCATATTCTCATGGATGATATTACCTGGCAGAATATCTTTCAAGATGTACGATATTCACAAAGACAACAACGATTTTGTACAGGTATATATTGTCAGGAAAGCTAACCTGTTGAATCTGTTTTTTTAACGATATAGATTTATTTGGGATGTAATATTGTTCTTGCATAATATTAATAGTCAACAATAAAAAATATATATATATATATATATTACACGATAAATTGGTAAGCAATAATAAATGAGTCATACAAAATAAGCAAGCAAATATAATCAACCAACAAATTTCTTTGTCATTGCCTTGGATAATAGTTGACAGTCGTTTTGTTAATAGGTTGCATAATGATTGAGATATAAAAATTCATCCTTCATTAAGTTGAGAATATGTTGCAGGTAATATTTTCAGACGAAAATAAGATATATTGTAGTGTGTTGGTCAATGCGAAAAGGATTTCGTAGTTTACATGGTTGTAAAAAACTAAGCTACTTCGGATATTTCTTCATCTATAAGGATTAGGGAGAAGTTCGAGGTTATCATGAAGATAGATAGCTGCTCTTTGGCATTATCTATTTTGTATGTATAATGGATATCATTTGTCCATGGTGTAGATACTGGAGATGTCTTTGTGTTATTCTGTCCATTGTTAAGCTTATATTCTCATCATCGCTTTAATTTTACTTACAAGATTTTATCAACCCTGTTTGTTAGATATTTAGAAATTTTATTTGAATATAGTATAAAATTTGTCACCATTTCATCAATTAATGACAATTTGATTGAATTTTTTTCTTTCCATAAATTTTACAGATAATTTCTTTTTTAATAACTCTTATAATTTTTTAGGTATTATCACATCAATGGTTTGCATAATGTTAATTCTTTTAGTCTCATTATTTTCGGGTTTTGGCAAAGTTATTTTCGATGTTATTGCTTATCAGGAAAAATCACGTCATGGTAAAGAGTATAATTTTCTTTTTTTATTTTGATTTAATAATTTATCATTGATAAGGTATGATTATGTTATTCCGGTTTTTTTTTTTTGCGGAATTAAGGTGATTATAGCATAGATATCAATTATTATTACGTTCTTTTTTTTTTTTCTCTCTTTAGGTCTTATGATGATACCGAATATCCGGAAACGATCACTAAATGTATTTTATTTTAACGTACAAAATGGTACATCAAATGAGGAATATGTAAAAGAAATTGACGATTATCTTGAAAGTAAGCAATTTATAAATTTACATAAATTAAAGTAGAAAAATTTTCCTTTGGTTAATTATCTTTTTGTTAATTTTGTTGACAAACATTTGAATCATTAAGATTAATGATTAATGAACAATTAAAGATAATAGTATATATTGATCATATACCCAGGCGAATACATATCATTTGTTCAGCGATCGATCATTTATATCCTTAAAATGATGCTCAATTTGTCAACGAGTTGAACTATCAAATTGATTCATCCTAATTAAATCCACTAATTTGTTCGGTTATTTCAATCGATCTAATCTTTGCTAATTAATTCTCATACAATATTTGTTGGTGATATTGTATTGAAAAGAAAAAAAAAGTTTACGATATATTTCAGAATATACTAAAAAACAAGAAATGATAAGAGAATTTTTAAAAATTTGTACGATACAAGAACGAAACGATAAAAGCCATTGGTGCGCATTTGACATCCAACAACAATTTCATTCCGATTGTACTAAAATAACTAATTACGGTTATAATTCCGGCAATCCATGCATATTATTCATTTTTGACAACGTTAGTAAGTTTCTAACGAAATAATATGACTAATTTATTTGTTATAATGAAATAATTATGCTCATTACTAGTAATTATAATTGATCACACTGATTAATTATACTGATCATAGCAATCATAAATAATTGTACTAATTACATTGTCTTAATATTATAATGAAATAACTACACTTTTTTTTTTTTTTTTTTAATGAGCTTAATTTAAACTAAAATTTTTAAAGTGTTTTTTTAAAAAATTAGATATTTTTCCATTAAAAAAATCTTCAAAAGATTTTGAATATTTTATTTCAGATATTTATACAGTTTTGATCCTTCATTTTGTTTCATTTATCCCAATAACATTTATCATTTATCATTCATTGATAAAAAATGATAAATGTAACACTCAAGCTTCTTTAATTTCTCGTCATTTTTTAAATGTACCTCTCCTAACAATCATCTCCGTTTTTTTTCCTTACTATTTGTTAAATTAAAAAAAAAAAAAAAAGAAGATTAAACCCCCCGTTAAAAACATAGAAGTAAAAATTTCCAAATTTCGAGTGATTTCATAATAATTTTTTAAAGTAATTTCATTTGTGAGGTTAAGAGCCTAAAATAATTGCATTTGAAAATTTAACTTATTTTATTTAATTCAATAATGTTGAATTTTCTCCTTTGATTTATAGCGCTTGGGTTGGAAGCCAAATATGAAAAGTGAAATGGATTATTTGCCGTTTTTTTGTCGTATGGTTAGTTCATTTTACTTTTTTTTTTTCCACTTTATTTCTTTTCAATAACATTTATATGTGCATTGTAATTTCTAATTATCAGTAATTTCTGGTTATCAATTAATGCAACAGATAAACTAATATTTGCAAACACGCAACAGCAACATGCAACATGCAACGCAACATGCAGCAGACAACAGATAAACTAATACTAATATTTGTCATCAAATCTGTTAATTTCAGCCATTTCATCAAGTGTTACCTTTTTCAATTATTAACAGGCTTAACTTGTTACAGTTCTTTTAGGAATTTACCTGTATTCATTTTGTAATGGCTTACATAGCAATTCAATTTTTCATTTATTATTCCATTATTCAATCAATTTAGATAATTAAATTTTTATAATATTTTTAGCAATATCAATATTCGACAAATATTTACACCAATATTACATACTATCCGTCATTACCAACACCAATGCGTAGCGGTGGCTTTCAAATGAATTTAATTCCAAATCAGAAAATTACTGATGATAATGGTAATGAAGTTATTGGAGAAGATGGAAATATTCTCTACACTTTACCACCATTGGTATTTTTTTAATATTATATCAATAATGTAAATTTCATATAAAATTTATATCATATCGAAAACGTCACATGCCAACCCGGTGATTCGTGACAAACTAAAATATGATCCGTGAAGAGGGTGACGTGTTGAATGGAAAACAAGCGAAGTTTGATAAACGAATCTGTCAAAAGTTCCGATTAAAGTTCATTTTTCAACCAACAAAATTTGTTATTTTTGAACCTTTTTGTAGTTCTTGCTAAAAACAAAAAAGAGCTAAAGTGGTCATTGGTGGTCAAGAAATTGTTGGGAACCATTGGAAGATAACTTTAAACTTTAAAAGATTTTAAATACTTACCTTCCATTTGGTGGAATTTTTCTAATTTAATAAATGAAAACTTACATCTGTGATAACGGAAGGGAAAAATGACATGAGAAGGAAAGTGATGAAATAATATCCTTCCTTGATAATAATCTTGATATGAATATCACCTTTGCATTAATTGTTCGTTAAATTTTGCAAAAAAGAAAAAAAAACAGTAAACGGAAACTTTTTAATACTCTCTTCTCTTGTTTTCAGTTTATAATTTAGGTAATGGCAAAAATGACATTCCGGAATGCGTTAAAACGGAATGAAGACGGTGATTTAGGGCCCATTTACTATGGATTGCCG
>NW_018108287.1:89042-94216 GCF_000183805.2 Loa loa | reverse complement strand
GGAAAACAAGCGAAGTTTGATAAACTAATCTGTCAAAAGTTCCGATTAAAGTTCATTTTTCAACCAACAAAATTTGTTATTTTTGAACCTTTTTGTAGTTCTTGCTAAAAACAAAAAAGAGCTAAAGTGGTCATTGGTGGTCAAGAAATTGTTGGGAACCATTGGAAGATAACTTTAAACTTTAAAAGATTTTAAATACTTACCTTCCATTTGGTGGAATTTTTCTAATTTAATAAATGAAAACTTACATCTGTGATAACGGAAGGGAAAAATGACATGAGAAGGAAAGTGATGAAATAATATCCTTCCTTGATAATAATCTTGATATGAATATCACCTTTGCATTAATTGTTCGTTAAATTTTGCAAAAAAGAAAAAAAAACAGTAAACGGAAATTTTTAATACTCTGTTCTCTTGTTTTCAGTTTATAATTTAGGTAATGGCAAAAATGACATTCCGGAATGCGTTAAAACGGAATGAAGACGGTGATTTAGGCCCATTTACTATGGATTGCCGAATAAAAGATAACGTAGCTGGATATCAATTTGATAATATTGAGAATTTCAATGGTCAAACAGCTATTTCGTTTGATTTTATTCCGCAATTTTCATGAAATCAAAATTTCTCCTAAAGTTTATCTCAGATATATCGTACCAGATATTTACATTTACTCTATGATAACGCGATACTGTATCATGTCATGTTTAGGACATTATTGAATTAATTTTGTCTAGTATTTTAGAATTAGGCAAACATTTTTTGAAAATATTTCCAAATTTAAATTGATTTTTTCATTTCTGATATTCTTGTCTTATCCGTTAAATGAACGTTTTACCTATATATAATATACGCTATACTTCAATTGAAATATGCAGTATTTCAAAATTTAATATTTTCCAAAAAAAAGAAAGATTCCTTAGGTAACATGTTAAAATTGCATTAAAATTTTCAAAATAACCACAGAAATTTAATTTCCTGGAATTAATTAATTATTTGCTCATTTTTTTCCACTTAGAAAATGAATTATGTTTTTTTTTTATTAATGATAAACTGTCAGTTTAATTTGATAGCTATTTCAGTCTTATTACCATTTAATTGTATATTATCACTGTTTGATATATACAAGTAATTAAGTAAAGCAGAGTTTCTTCCTTCGTTTTTTTGGTTTTTTTTTTTTCTTTTCCTTTTAACTTATTTGCTACTATGGTAATAGCATTATTACAGCACATATATATATAACAATAATAATAAGTACGGTAAATTATTAAATATACCACAATGATACTATTATCTCCGGAAAAAAAAGAAAGAATTTCAAATAAATCTATAAACAAACACGATACAAAAGTAAAATTCATTGATAATTAAAAAATTCAAATAATTAAGAGAAATCTCATTGCACCATTTAATAAATGACAGAAAAAAAAAAGATGTTTTCTTAAATATTGATTTAAATGAATAAATAAATCTTTCTTGGAAATTTTTTGAAAAAAAAAAAGAAATATTAAAAGATGTCAACGATAGGATTAAAAGACAGGGCAAGTTTCAATGTGAAGCATGGATTTCATTAAATTATCAAAGGATTATGTCGGCATATGCTTTCTGTGTGTTAGTTAATCGAACTGAACAAAAAAAAAAGAAAAAAAAGATTTCAATATTTTGGGCTTGGTTTGAATTTTTAAACGAATAAAGGGAAAGATGTGACAACTCGAATGACAAGTTATGTCTCTTTTTGATGAAAATTTGCAAAAAAAAATGACATATGGACTGAAATAATTTTTCAGCGTTGTTATTCAAATACCTAATTACTTATTTAATTATTAAGTTGTTAGCAAATAATTAGACTGAAAACCTGATCAATCATTCTTAAATTCTCACAAAATGAATGAATTATTAAAAGTTGTTTAAAATTTACCAACAAAATTCTTTTGCTATTTTTCCTTTGATTAATTGTAAGCAAACATTATTAGAACTAGCAAAGGTATATATATTTCATAAACAATAAAAGGAAAAGGAAATTATAATTAAAAAAGGAAATTAATTCACAAGTCTTAGATATTTTTCATTTGAACAAGACAATCAATCGTTTCGTTTTAAATTAAAAAGTCAATGGTAATTAAATTTTTTTAAAATGAAACCAAATGCTATACTCAAGTATTGAAATTAATTTTAGAAGATAATTAAAAGAATAATATGAGATCGATGTACTTAAACAATTTAGAAGCGATACGATACGATATAATTTTCAAATTTCTACAGTAGTATAATGGTATCACAGTTGCATACTTTGAACAGGATGCTAAAGTTGCAAAATATTGAGATCTAGCGTTACGCCTGAAAAATTGATTTCATTAATTAGATGATTAATAAATCTTTTTCCAATTAACAAAAAAAATGAATCTTCTAATCTTGTAATTAATTTCTAATTAAATTAATTTTACAGATATTTTTACGATTGATTAAACGGATTTTGATAAATATGCATGTTCTATTAAGGAGTTATCCAAATTAATAATTAAACTTAAGATAATAATTTTAGATTAAAAAATATGATGAAAAATACATTTTACGCTCGAAAATTTTCATTTAAATATTTTTTTTTCATAATGAATAAAATTTAAAATATATTTACTTTCAACAAAAATAATAATTAAAATAAATCTATTTCATTTTTCAGAAAAAAAAAGTTTCACCTGTTTTTGCATATTCGGGTAAAGCTTTATTTACTGGATTACTGTAAATGGTGCTATTGTTACTGTTATTGTTGTTGTTATTATAATTACTGTTGTTGCCAACACTGTTTATATCATCCAAACTCCGAAGTAACTGTAAGATAAACTCATTTAACTTTTCATTTTAATAACAATTAACCGTTTTAATGTCATCGTTAACAGAGGAAAATTAAAATTAATAAATATTTAGACTATTAAGTAACTCTGTCACTAGTGATAAATGACCGCTGAAAGGACAAAACTGTCTGTAAGTTTTATGAAATAAGTTTACGAATTTCACGTCCAATCATATTCACGAGTTTCACGTCCAATCATATTCACGAATCTTACGTACAATCATACCTACGAGTTTCACGTCCAATCATATTCACGAGTTTCACGTCCAATCATATTCACGAATCTCACGTGCAATCATATTCACGAGTCTCATGTCCAATCATATTCACGAATCTCACGTCTAATCATATTCACGAGTCTCATGTCCAATCATATTCACGAATCTCACGTGCAATCATATTTACGAGTTTTACGTCCAATCATATTCACGAGTTTCACGTCCAATCATATTCACGAATCTCACGTGCAATCATATTTACGATTTCTATGTCTAATCATATTTCATAATTGCATATGTATCTGTTATTATTTCTCAAACTCAGAAAGTAAAATGTACCAAATAGTTAAAAAAAAAAAGTGAAATTTAAATAATGAAAGAGAGAAACCATGTGATCATCATCAACAGTAGCTGTCGAACTGTCACCACTTTCGATCATGCAACCACTATCAGATGTGGAAGAGTAAGTCATACCACATGTTGATAATGAATGATGTTCAATGTTTGATAAACAATCTATTAAAGGAGATTGTTGTTCTCCGATTGTTGTCACCGATAACAATGACATATTTCCGTTACCATCAACGTTTTCTGCTTGTAAACGGATCATCTCATGTAGTTGACGTTGAAAATTAGACGTATTTGTTCGCTTAAATAAATTTAAAAAAAAAAAATGTCAAATTAAATGATTTCTTCATGAGAAATAGTAAAAATATGATATAATACGTACGCTAAAATTGTGACGTAAATTTGCGTAAGTTTAACGGAAATGTGGAAAAAATATTTTAAAATTAAAATTTTTAACGCTGACGTGAATTTGCGTAAGTTTGGCAAAAACAAAAGAAATAATTGATATATATATATATTGTAAATTTTCCTTTAAAAATATAACAATCTCTATGTATTTTATAGTAATTTTGCAATAATTAATGAGAAGTGAATTTTCACCAACGGTCGATCAAAAGTGTTCGTAAGTGAAGTATGCATTGTTTCAGGTATCGTTGAAGATTTGCTCATATTCTATAACAAATAATTAATTAATTAGCTAATGCAGTTAATTAAACAATATATAATTAGTTACTTCGCTGTGATTAGAAAGCAAATTTAAGAGATATATTCAATTTTAATTGAATTATTAGTACTAAAATTAATTAAGATTATTTAAAACAGCAGAAGTAAAATTACTCGTAGTGTAAAACTTTTCTTCTTTTAAACTTTTTTTTTTTATATCACAGCTGAATTAATTAAAGATTTGAAGAAATATCATATCAGAAAATTCTTATCAAATTAATAATGAAAAAGATAATAATAAAAAAATTTTGCAAATAATTTTTACCATAAGACATTGTTGTTCCTCATCAATTCCTGATAATTTTGAACTTTCCATCATAGCTGGACTGATTAAACTATTTACTGAAAATAAAAAAAATTAAAATTGAATTTCAAAAATAAAAAAAAAACATTTCATTTCATTAATGCTTCATTTCCAGATATTCAACAACAATAGGCTAAAAAAAAAAAAAATTAAAATGCGGGGGAAATAGAGGAAAATGAAAAAGAAACTGATACAACAGCGGTAAAAATTTTTCACCAAAATATAGATAATTAATTAAGTTAATAATTTAATTAGGGGTAATATTAGTGCAGGTGTGCATAAGTAAATTAATAAACATTTATAGTGATTTCGAAAAAAAATTTTGCCTTTTTTTGGAAGAAAATCAACCAAATGATAAGCATTGAAGAAGGCATTTAGCTAAATGATAAGTGATAACATAGAGTATACTACTGTAATATCTCAGAAAAAAAAGAGTTAATGAATAAGAATTTATTTAAAATAAACTATGAGGGTGTGATGAAGCATCCAAATTAAACTTTAACAAAAAAATTGTCAAACAATTATGATATTTCTGATACTTCTGTCGCGATAATTATGATAATGATAATGGTGACAATGATAATACAAGAAAATGTAGCATTTGTGATGCTGATAATTGTCGTATGATCGAGAAATTTTATTTGTTTTGTTTGAATCAATCAAATTTGAAAGTTAAAACTAATTCTATGCTTCTTTTTAAAAGGAAAATTGGTTTATTTTGATACATCTTTAT